>NC_056743.1:749594612-749894612 GCF_019279795.1 Protopterus annectens
TTAGCACTTTGTTTTTCTCTACAGATGTGAGACCAAGTAGTTGGTACAGATAAGTAAGGGTGGCATGTGAGAAAATTCCCCCAAATGTATGGTGAAGGGGAGCCTGCTCTCCTGTAAAATTTTTTTTTTGTATTTTTTCTTCAAGATGAAGTTGCAACCAGTTGAGTTTGTCTGACTGTAGCTTTGTCAAGTTGTTGCTCAACAAACCACAATAGAACCATAGTTCCTGTATTAGATAAGGAATACCAGACTCCCTGCAAATACTTCCACTGAGGAGACTATTAAGACACTGGATTTAGTGGCTGAGCGGTCACAGACTTCTTTTTAATAATTTTAGTAAGGGATGCACTGGAGCAGTAAGGAAGTAAATGACTTTTCTTAATAGATATCAGATGTACAGTAGCCAAAGACATTGGGACAAAGTTGAGGGTGCATTATAATACACAGTACACATACTAAAAGAAATCACTGCCACAAATGAGGAAACATAAAAAGCAGTCATTGCCTATTGTTGACCCTGCTTCTGCTGCCTGCATATTGCAAGTAAACAAAGACTTATTTATGAACTCAAAATGAATAATCCTAAACCTTCTATCCCTTGATACTGGTATAAGCCATTTAACAATAAATTAAGACATCCATGTGAAAACAAGAGCAGGTGGTAACCATAGGAATGCCTGCACAAATCAGTTTTGATTATCAGTTTCAGATTGCACTGTACTGAAACTCCTGATCAGATAAAAAATTTAAGGGGGAACTAAAAACAACAAAAATTCTAGTAATACTATTATCTAGGAAATCAGTGGTGAAGGCTGTAGCACAACAGTGAGATACCCATCTTAAGAAAGTGTTTGCATTCTCTGTACTTCCCCTAAATATTGCATTATGCTACTTTGTAGAACAGGATGAGAAAATTAACATCATGGATGTGCAAACATGATCCATATGCTGACAACTTGATTGGAATACTACACTGTGCTACAGGAACAGTTTCTGACTTAATACTGGGTCATCCAGTGTCCTGGACCTGGCAAAAAGAGAAATGTTTAAATGAGTGTTGCAACAAAGGTATTACAGTGCTGACAGTGAAAGTCATCTGTTCGTTAAAGAACCAGAGAGAGGTGATGTGATCATTGGATTGCTGAGAATACACATACACATGGGGCTGTACTTATAGTGTCAAATCAGTGAACAAGTAAATGAGCATGGTTATCTGCTTTTAGTGGAAATTCTAGACAGCTGTACTTGTAGTTGGATGGTAATAATAATAATAATAATTATATCAGATTGTGTCTGTATGTTGCATCTTTAACTAACTTACTCTTGCACATGGGGTACATAAATACAGCTTGAAGTTGTGTAGGTTCTAAGTCATGCAGCTTTGTCATACTTCTGTTGTTACTCTTCACCTGTTCTGTATATAATAAAAGAGCTGATTTTCAGCACTAGAATTACTATATTCAAAAAACTAAAAACAACTGACAGACAACTGGAATGATTTTTTAATGGCAACCATTTATGCCTTTCAGGACTTCTTTTTATATTCTATCATATACAAATCTAAATAATGTTTTAAACAGATTAAATAGTTAAATACTGCATAATAGTAATAATTTACCATGTAATGATATTGGCTATGTGGGGATATACTTATGCATTGCTTATGTATTTGATTCTGCAAAATATGCACTTGTGATCAAATAAACCAGGCATAAGTATACTTCAGTACAAACTACACATGGTACGGATTATTACTATAGTTGCATTATTTGAATACTGTATCAGTAAGTGGTATGATGGTAGGTTTGGGGTAAAGAAAAAAATTACCTCCAGCGAGTGATGTCATCAATGTATTTTGTTTTAAAAATGTCATCAATGTATTCTGTTTTAAAAGATGTGACTCTAATCTAAAGGCTTACAAATCTAGCAACAAATGATTACCCTTCCTTCTTTCCTTCATTTCTGTTAGCTGGGATAGTCTAGCTGGGCTAATAGCTCCTTTTCAGTGGAGTCCCTGAGAAGGAAAAGTGCCATGTACACATACATGTGATTGAGATATGACAATGATACAATAAAGTTCTAAGAAACTTAGACTCAAACAGAGAAATGTTAAGAGGTACAGCAGAGATACAATAGTATTTTCTAGTGCTAAATATGATATTACATTATTCAATAGTAAATAACTGTTGATGTTCACAGATACAGAAAATGGCACTGTGAAACGTTTCAGTACAATTTTTAAAAATACCTTTATTAAATTATCACTTAAGACATAGGCAAACATGCGTTAAGAAAACAAACCATATTAACTACATTTCCATTTACATACATTATACATCACATATCTTTTCTTTCTTTGCAACTATCATCTGTCCAACATTACATAAACTGCTGAATTCCAGCCCTCTCTTAAACCTCACTCCTTCTCCTGAATATCTGCACATATTACTCCCATAATTTCCATTTATTTCAATGTAATTTGCTCCTTCCCTTTTCTAAAGATCCATCTTCCAGTTCTATTATCTCTTTTACAATACTCAATACTTCAAATACAGTTGGCTTAGACTTTGATTCCATTTTCTAATAATTGCTTTTTTGGCAGCCAACAGAATTAATCATATTACAAACTTACTATGGCTAGGCAATTCAGATTCTGTATCCCAGCTCAAAAATAAATAAATAATTTCCTTAGTTACAGGCATTTGAACACCCAATATTTCTGACTGAGTACTCTGTAAGGAATTTTTTAAATCTACCAACTCATTACACTTTCAAAACATATGCTACCAGTTACCGCTTTCCTCCTCACCACACCTCCATTTGCTGTCTACCTGAGGAAAAATTCTTTGAAGTCTACTGGAAGTATAAAAATACCTATGCAAACACTTCAAGCAAAGATCCTAAACATTATAGACTTTTTTTGCATACTTGATAACCATACATATCCGTCCACTGTTTGCATGATGAAAGCTTTTATGACAGTAAGATATACAGATATGTAAGATATACAGATTCAGTGGCTAAATACATGGGAAAATATATAAGATATAAAAGATGCAGTGGAATACGAAGCATTTAGTTAGGAATTAATAGGGGAAAGGGAGAAAATAAGGTAAAGTTAGAGGATGTGAAATATGTGCAGTGATGTAGAGTTTAGTTAGGAATGGATTTATGAAAGTAAATTAATAAAGTAGTATAAAGTTAAAGAGCATGAATTACATAAATTAATATACAGTCTATTTATTAGTGGCTGGAGATAAATGAAGTAATAATGTAGTCAAGGTAGAATAAAGTAGGAATGTGAAATATATCATTTGAATGTAGGGTAGATATAAGACCAGATATGGTTAGAGTAGGAGATAGAATGAGTAAGAAAGAGGATATAATGAGAAGCAGACAAATGTAACGCATACAGAGTAACGCAGTGGAAAATGTTATCAAGCAAAAGGAAGTTTTAGTAATAGCAGTTCTAGGATTATAGCTTCTGATTATTCAGGGGTTCAGTAGGAATGATTATTGTTTAGAACAGCAGCAACACCATATTGTGGATAGGAATCTTTTTTAGTTCATACTAGAACATTTTTTTTTATTTAGGTTCTGCTCCGAGTACAGATGGGATGGAGTTCCAAGGTTTAGCTATGGATACTAAAAATAAGGAGTCACCAAAGTGATTATTACATTTTGCGATGTTTATTAGAAATTCATCTTGTGATCTGAGTTTCCATTAGGCTTGTATTTAGGAAGGATGTTTTTAATTGCTGGACATTTACGTGAAAAACTGAGAAAGTTGTGTTATTTTTAACTGATAATATTAGTTATAGTGGATTGTGGAATTCAAGCCAGAGTAGTAGTTGTATGCTTATACAATGGTGTACTATTTTGTTAGAGAAGTTAGTAGCAAATGTTGCAATTCTGTTGTAGCAAAATTCAAATTTAATAGTTTTTTTTTGGAGTTAAATAATATAGGAGCAGCATATAGTAGGATTTGAAGTAGGAGAGAGTAGTCAAGTGGAGTTTGTGCTGCTGGTGTTAGATATGGTTTAACTCTGTACAACATGCCAGGTTTTTGATTAGTCTTTACTACTGTATGATAAAACATGAAGGTAAAATTTAAGCAGGTAATCTATGATAACTATTAAATAGTTTTGAGTAGGTAACCTGTTCTATAGTTGTACCATTTTCAAAGAATATATTTAGATGATGTGTACCTATGAGGGTAGTTTTGGATGTGAAAACCATTATTTTAATTTTCTGGAGATTCAGTATTAGTTGGGATTTGGTAAGCCAAGTTTCAAGTTTACTGGAAGCTTCTTGGGTTTTGGTTTGTAACTGGTCTAGTGAGTGGTCATGGCATAACAGAGTGGGGTCATCTGCATACTGAGCTATGGATCCCAGTTTTATCACTTTGCGCATGCCATTGGTAAAGACAGTGAATAGTATCAGACCACTGATAGAGCCTTGGTGAATTCTAGTGGTGGTGGATATAAAGGTAAGACATTTTTTTCCATTTAACTGACTGTGATCTTTCAGAAAGGACACTTTTAAATCAGATATTAGATTCTCTGAATATATCAAGTTGAGACAGCTGGTTTAGATGTACCGTGTGAGAAACTGTATTAAATGCTTTCTGAGAGGTTGCGAATATTGAAATGGTCAGTGTAGTACCCTGCAGTGCTCTTCTCTCTTTCTTATTAGAATCCCTTGGTTTGAAATGTATTTAACTTTTGCCCTTGCATACCCTTTCAAACTTCTTTTTTATACACAATACATACCTAATACTCTCTCTCTTGCTAACATTTTGTTGCTTTACATTTCACTGTACATTTTATGGGTATTATTTATAAAGTCTCTCAATTTATAACTGTTGCAATAAGGTTATCATTCAGTACTATCAAAATATATTTTTGAAAGTAGTGGTATACTATCAAAATATGAATTACAAATTGTTTATAGAACATCAAACATCACTCAAAAACCTTTATCTTGGCATAAACTTAAAGGTTTATTGGAAAAGTTTTAATGGTTTTGTTTAATGTAAATTTTTGTTATGGACTCTATATAGTTTATTGTTCTTAGTTGATTGTTATGTTTTGTTAAAATGTATATTGTGAATTCATGCTGATTTAAAATGCAATAAAAATATCAGTTTAAAAATAGTTTTTAAATCATTTGCAATCATCTTGTCAGTGCCTTTGTTATGACTAGCTGTGGTTTTAGTTTTTTAAAGTGTCATAGTTCACTATGCCTGATACGCCAGAATTCATTAACATTCTTGCTTTCTGGTCCTATAAGGTTACAGTTATATCTGGTCTGGCACTTTCTTTTATATTATTCATTGTGTGCACATGCACAAAGCCAGGATTGCCACTTTGATCTTTGTAATCTGATAAAGACACACACCTCTTTTCTATATATACCTTTTTATCTATTTATTGATATTCTGTGGTACTCTTTTTTTCTTCCTTTCTTATTCCTTTTTCTTATTAGTCTCCCCTTCTTTGAAAATGGTTTTATTTTTCCTCTTGCACATCTTTGTAAATAACTTTTTTTACTTAAATAAACACGTCCTGTCACTTGTTAAGCAATTTCCCTAATATTGTTAAAACACCCACAACACTTAAATGTTACTTCTTTCACTTCTACCTGAGTTTTTGTTTCTGTTTGTTACAATATTCCTCTTTTGCAGTACATTTACTCGTGTCTATACTGATAACCTGTATTGTAGAGATGTTTCTTGTTGCTGTCAATTTCTTTATTTCGTCATGTATGAGGACTTTCTGTGGAGTGGTAGCCAATATTTATTGATAACCTGTTAGAAATGCCATAAAGATTGCATAGGAGCACAAGAAGGCCTATCACTTACCACATCTATTATAACACTAAGTAAGTGAAGATCAAGTCATACCTCATTTGGAAAAGCATACATTAAAATACACATGTAGTACAACTACTGCAGGCATCAAGCAGTATGTCTTCCTTTCAATTATTTCTTCTCAAGTGGTATACTTGGATCTGTATAAAAAGCAACAAAATACTCCAGTATTATTCTTATTTACAGCTTCTGACAAGATAATCCAGATTACAGCTTTATTAATGGTCAAAAGTCAGATATGACCCCAAGCAAATTCACTTTTGTGCTAAATGTGAACCAGTATAATTACTTTAATGCTTTACACTGGAACCCATGAGACCCAGGGTAGTAGCAGAGTGTTAAAGAGATAGTTTTGAGGAATGAAGCACTGCTGCTGAGTTAACAATCCATGGATAGCTTGGTGGAACTTAAAAATAAAAACCTGGTGGGTAATAAATGTTCTATGGACAGACACTTCTCTAAATGACAAGTTTTTTCAACAACGACTGAATTTATTAACCACATGAACATATTAACATTCACCAACAACACAATATTTTTATTTTATTTATTTATCATTTGTTGACCGGGAAAGTCCGACTAGGTTCCACAGAGCCTGTTTTCAGCGGAGGCCCAGGGAGAAATGCTCCAGATGCATGTCTTTGGAATAAAAACAGGATATTAACATGTAAAATTATAGTTGTTACAATTATTTGGATGTATAGCTTAATACATTAGAACAACTAAGTTTAGGTTGGTTTAAACAGTCAAAGACTATGTAGAATACTTTATTCAAAATAATATGTACAATTCTTTACCCATAACGTACCATTTTCATGCTTAGTACCTGCACCATGCTGTTAAGTTCCTATTTCTATCTGTAAAATCCAAGGTGCACATTTATTTTGTATTCTTTCCCTAAACCTTGCCTCCCCTAACATTAAGTCTGCTATACAATGAATTCATTATGCTTTGTACATAATCTCCCTTCAGAATTTCATTGGTCTTTCACTTTCTAACAATTGTATTTTACCCACTATTATCAAATCCAAGAGATTTGTGTGAAACCTCTTTCCATAAACTCTCAGTTAACTGGCACCCATGAGAATTGGTAGATGCCAGATAAGTATAGTTTCTGGTTTCTTGAAAGTTACTATTAAAAATAAACCTGAGAAATACTGTACTTTATACTATGCCATACCATAAACACTGTACTGATTTGATTTTAATACTGAAATACAGTAATTAACAGCCTGGTAGGAATAATATGCTAAACTTGTATTTCTGTTTGAAAGAATGGCATGTGGAATGGTTTTCAGTGGCACGCTGAGTAGACTGGAATTGAATGAATTGAACAGAGAAAGAGAGAATGAATGCATGTATGAAAGCAGAAGTGACTTTGTGTGTGGGAGACTGAAGAGATGTATGAAAGCTGAAGAGACTGTGTGTGTGTGTGTGTGTGTGTGTGTGTGTGTGTGTGTGTGTGTGTGTGTGTGTGTGTGTGTGTGTGTGTGTGTGTGTGAGACAGATAGGAGAGAGAATGTACAATCTAATGCAAACTGACCGAGTGAGTATGGAGCTAATGTTGACAATTTAGCCATTTGACCGGTTTGGTTTGATTTGTTCCCAAGTTGGGGAGGGAGGGAATTTATTTGTATCTTCCTTTATAAAACTCTTAAACTGTAAGGTATGTTTCTGGGGGGGGGGGGGGGTCAAAGTACAACACATAAAACTGAATTGTTCATACTCTACTGTATTTCTTCGATTTTTTTTCTGGTTGCTTGAGAGTTCTGGCTGCTTGAGTTCTGGTTAACTGAGAGTTTACTGTAGTGACTTCTGTTGAAATTATAAACTAAGACTTAATCACATCCTCCCTGATTTTTCTACATATTCTTCTAAAATGTCAAGGTTCAAGCAAGCCCAGAAAACATGTTTCCAGTCTCTCAATTTTCCCACTTCAAACCTATAACAATTGGCATTTATCCTTGTTTACATTCCTGCTAATCTAGCAGTGTGTTAAGGTATTTTAAAAGATGCTGCCATCTATCCAATAAATACATAAAATAAATAAATCAAAATCAACATGATTTACCTGCATACCTGGGGACAATAATCACCATTGCCAGTATTCTGACCTGGCAACATCTTGATATTAAAATTTCTTCCTTATATTCTGTGGTAATTTTCTGTCACTTTTTTCACTCCTAAAGGGAATTTTATAAATGTTGCTAATAACAAATCTCTTCAGAGGTTCTTTTCCTCTGGCTTCCATTATTCAGTTTACCACAGTGAATAACCAGCTTCTTAATTTTATGCCACTTTAACTCTCCATATACTTGTCTCAGGTTCCTATTACATTATCGAAAGATAAAGTGAATGCTCAGAACTTCGAAATGGCTGAATTTTGAAGAGAGCATTGTGGGATCGCAGTACAGTGAAGATTGGGATATTTTGATCTCAGAGTTGGAATCTATATTTAGCAGGGGGTGTGGGAGGCACTGCCCTCCCCAGTAAAAGTTTCTATATTGAGCCGTTTCGAAGTTCTGAGCGTTCAATTACGTTATCTTTTGATAACGTAATATGAACCCACATGTCTCAGGCTATCACACACTGATTTCTGTTTTAAAGTACACCATACTTCTGTATAATGAACACTTGTGTTAGTAACATCTTTATATTTACAGTACCTCCCTTTTCTATATTCTGTGACACTCTTCTATCACTTGCTTCACCCCCAAGACAATAGTATTTCTGTTCTCATAGTATTTCAGCTTATGTCCTTTAGTCCCTTTCCACTTAAAATCTATATAACCCCCATTTCCTACAGTTTCTATGACAAAAATCTCCTCTATCCAGTTTTATATATTTGTCTTTTTCTATGTCCATTTGAAGGGCCTTCATTTCTTGCCTGAGTGAAAATAGCCACAGTTTTCTTACCTGGGTTCCAGGAACTTATCCACTGATAAAAGCCTATCAGATCCTTTGCTTCATCCAAAATATAATTTTACAGTTCACTTAATACTTCTCCATGATAGTGTGATATAACACTTTCATTTAGCACTTCTAGGATATTTTTCAAATCCTAGAATAACTGAATCTTCTGAACTATAGGGAGTGTCTCAGTCTTTCAGACTAGCTGGGGATTACTTCCTCCCCAATGGAATTTAATTGCCATGATTTGTAAATTGAAAAGATACTTGTTTAAAACAAAATAAAGTAAACATTGAATTATACATCTCAGGTGATTTCATTTTCATAATCATGTGGTCAAAAGTAAGAGAAATTGGACTGTAAACACAGCAGTATTACTTCTTCTCTATAAATATGGATGCTTCTGAGGGTTCATAATATAGCTGAAATGATTTTGTTTGCTTTTGTTTTATCTTTGATTAGTTTGTATCCTGGAAATTTGCGAAGTCATGCTAACTCCTCAAATATTATCTCTATATCCTTACCTGGGCTAGATAAATACACTAGAAGACCACCTGCATAGAATGACTGTTTATAATGTCTTTGCTTCGATTCCTGGGTATCTTGGACTTCCCTATGTTTTTTGCTAAGGGTTACTAAGTATAAAGCAACAACTAATGGGGCATTGGGTATCTTGTTCCCCTACTAACAGCTAATTCTTCTGCAGGCAACCATGGGGCCAAATTTTATCTGTGAAGTTGTTCTATTATATATCCATTGTATTGTGTATATAAGACAGTCCTAGCTAATGTGGTCAAAAGCCTTCTCATTGTATTAAAGATCAACACCTCTAACTCAATCCCTGTTCTGTTGCCATCATCTATCATTGGTAGTGTTTTAATTAAATTAACAAAACTGCTTCTACCTGCTACAGCCCTATTCTGATCCATGTTAGATAAGGCAATATTTCAGTTATCCTTACAACAATCAAATTGGTAAAAAACTTGTAATTGTGACTGAATATCAAGGCTGGACTAGATGAGCTTGGTAAAGTGTTATCCTTTCCTTCCTTTGAGGAGAACTGCTATAATGTCCTGTTTCCACCTTTGGAGTATCTGCCTTCCTCAGTAAACAATTAACTAATGCCCCATAATCAGCTAATAATGTATCTTCTATTTTAAGTACATCTCCAGTGGGAGACTGTCTGTTCCATGAGTACTTCCTTTTATTAAATTTCCTTCAATATTAATGTTAATTTATCCTGAGATCTCTTCCTACATTTGACTGTTCCTTAGTTAATTCTGCTAATGTTACCTCAGCTAAACACTGTCTACTTAGTCTTTCTATTTCCTTCCCTGATTTTTCATTGGCATATACTTTTTTTCAAAGAACTTTCTAAAAATTTCTAACACTCTTTCTGTGGTTAACTCCTTGCCCATTTAGGTGAAGTAGCAAACAAACACCAACTGTACCACAGCTAGGAAGTTTATTATAAAACAGGTAAGCGCTTTCAGGGATGTGCCCCTTCATCAAACAACTCACAAAAACAATTCATTCCTTATATAGTAGAAGCACCTGCTATCAATTAAGTCTTAAATATATAAATACAAATACTTTAACCTGGTCCACTCTAGCATATCTTGAATATGCATATATCTGGTTCAAAAATTCATAAATATTAGAACACATATTATGTATATGAGTCATGGTTAATAATGGCATAATGGTTAAGGTGTTTACCCTACAGACACAACATGCAGGGTTCGACCCGCACATGGGGCAACTGGCTAGGCTCAAATGGCTCACAAGAGCACCCAGCCTAGTACCAATCTATGAACCCATGAACCTATATTAAAATTGCTAAAACCATGTCCTACTATGCAAAAAGTTTTAAAAGCATAAACTATAACATGCAACATAGATATAAATATATATAGTGCATTAACACCATGTAAAATATAATATGTATGTGTATGAAAAAGCATGTTGAAATATAAAAATATCTATGTAAGTATAAATATGTATGCATGTGTGTATAAAAATATATAGAAAAGAAAAAATTATGTATATAAATATCTAGAAAATATATATAAAAAATATATAAAAAATATACATGCACATATGTAGATAAAAATGTATGTATATAAAAATATATATATACATAAGAAATACATAAACAACTTAGTATGTCATAATGACAGAACATAAATGCAACAAATAAAATTATACATTAAAGTTCTAAAATCCTAACAGTCAATGTTTAAGTAGACGAGCTTTTAAGAACGGTTTCAAGGACACCATATTGTTAAGACCTGGTGGTTTAGCTGCATTAAACAACATAATCCATTTTTGTTCTGCAACCTCCGTGTCATTCGACAAATTACCCCCTCTCAATCTCTCTGGCAAGACTTGTAGAACAAGGAACTTAAAATTATGGTATGGTCCCTCATTCTTATTATGCATGGCTATAGCACTACTCTCTTTACAATTCTTGATGTCCCTGTAGTGTTCCAATATTCTCTCTTTCAACTGCCTGTTAGTCTTACCTGTGTAGAAACTAAAACATACTGTGCAATAGGCAAGATACACTACATTAAATGTTGTATAATCAGCATATTGACTGCTGTTACAACTGAAACCCTTAAATGGGTGTACAAAACTTCTACCACTGTCAATATACTTGCAGGCTGTGCAATCTTTACATATGTAGGTACCCAATCTAACAGATCTATTCTTGGTGGTTGATGTATCGTTCCTATAGCAAAGGTGACTCTTTAATGTTCTGTTATTCCTAAATGTGAAATTAGGTTTGGGCTCAATAATGCCTTGTAGATCACTAATTGTGGAAAGAATACCCCAAATATTGGTAATCACTTTACAGACAGAATTAATATTACTAGCAAATGTTAACAGCATCCTTAGGGTGTTATCAATAACCCCTTGGGTATGGCTAGTCATATTTTTGTTAATGATTTGAGTATTTGGTTCAATGCTCCCTTCTTTATAGAAATAAGGTCTGCACCTTCCATCTATATTGCTCCAACCTTCGTTAATACATTTATCTATATCGTGTGCATTATATCCCCTCTCTAAAAATTCTATCTTCAATAGTTGTACAGCACTAGCTAGTTCACTGTCATTGTTGTACAATCTCATGGTCCTGTAGACTTGACCCTTAATGATATTCAACTTGGTATGGTTAGGATGCACACTTGTGCTATGCAGGTAGTTGTTCTTCCTAACAGGTTTCCTATATAGGCTGGTTTTGATATGAATTAAATCAACTTTCCTAACCTTAACATCCAAGAAATCAATCTCATGTACAGAATACTTTGATGTGAACCTAAGGAACGTAGTAGTATTGTTCAAATAAGCAAATAATTCATTTAAATCAGCCTCAGTACCATTCCATAGCAAAAATATGTCATCCGCAAATCTAGTGTACCAGCTAATATGCTTACTGTATTTAGCATTAGATAATACATGAGTTTGTTCCCATTGTACAAGGGAAAGGATGGCGTAGCTATTGGCACAAGCTATGCCCATAGCCACGCCAACTTTCTGTAAATAATAGTTCTTGTGAAAAATGAAAACATTGTTGGTCAAAATGATGTCCAACAATGCACAAATCAACTCACATTTATTCCTGGTATGATTTGTAATATTAAGTAATTCCCTTAGACTGTCAATACCCCATTCATTGGGGATGACAGTGAAAAGTGATTCTACATCCATTGTCACAAAGAAACAACTGCTATCACCATTAATCTCAGCCCATTTCAATCTAAGAGTTTCCAAGAATGTTTTAGAGTCTTTAAGCACACTATCACAATCTTTCAGTAATGGGTGTAGATTTTTTCAACAAAAATCTAAATTCTTTATAAATATTTTCTAGATATTTATATACATCATTTTTTTCTTTTCTATATATTTTTATATACACATGCATACATATTTATACTTACATAGATACTGTTATATTTCAACATGCTTTTTCATACACATACATATTATATTTTACATGGTGTTAGTGCACTGTATATATTTATATCTATGTTGCATGTTATAGTTTATGTTTTTAAAATGTTTTTGCATAGTAGGACATGGTTTTAGCAATTTTAATATAGGTTCATAGATTGGTACTAGGCTGGGTGGTCTTGTGGGCCATTTGAGCCTAGCCAGTTGCCCCATGTGAGGGTCGAATCCTGCATGTTGTGTCTGTAGGGTAAACACCTTAACCGTTATGCCATTATTGACCATGACTAATATACATAATATGTGTTCTAATATTTATGAATTTTTGAACCAGATATATGCATATTCAATTAGAGTGGACCAGGTTAAAGCATTTGTATTTAACATTATATCTTTAAGACTTAATTGATAGCAGGTGCTTCTACTATATAAGGAATTAATTGTTTTTGAGAGTTGTCTGATGAAGGGGCACATCGCTGAAAGCACTTAACTGTTTTATAATAAACTTCCTAGCTGTGGTACAGTTGGTGTTTGTTTGCTACTTCAACTATATTTATTTTACACCAGCTGTTTTATTAGTTGGTAGAGGATTTCTGTGTTTCGCGTTCTACTTGCCCATTTATTCTGTTTCCATATCCTTAAACTATACAAACCTACTCAACCTTCTGCCATCTTAATCTTGGGCCAAATGTTTCAGCCCTGCTGGTGAATTCTCAAAGTGTTTCAACTTTAAGGTTATCTTTGCTCATTCAACTAACTAATCAGTTTCAGTATTTCCCTTTAATCCTCTTTGCACTTTATACTTATCCTCTTCCTAAATTAGATTGCTTGTACATAAATGCTTTTTGTAACTGGGCTAAACATTCCTCTAAATTACTTTCTTTCTCCTTGCGTGTTCCTTTAAGTAGCTTGCTAATTTCTGCTTAACTTTGTTCCATTGCTCTTTCCATGATATCTTTGTATTCTGTGTTAGGCCTCTCTACCACTAACCATGTTTTAAACCCTTCCTCAAAGTTATCCCCTTTTTAGAAAGGTAAGATTGGTTCTCACACTTAATACTTGTGGAGAATGATCAAACAGTTTAATGTGATTTTCCTTAGGTTTTACCACTTTGCTCAATTTTTTTAAATTAAAAATTGTATAATATTTGAACATGCCTAATGTAAATATGGAAAACAGGTAAATGTCCTCTTGCCAGTTTAATTTTAAAATTATGTCCACTATCTCAATAAACCGAGTGCATCATACCACCAACAGTTCTGACACTGGTACCTCTGGTTTGTTGTGTACATTCGTTACTGAAAAAAGCATTCTAGTCAAAATTTCAGATTAGCATCCCCTCTGGAAATGTTATACAATCGCTCAGACCTAATGTCATGTATCTCGGTTCCATCCCTAGTAGAATAGATTCATGACAATAGCTACAAACTTCTCCTCTTATGATCTTCTGTATAATACAAATTTTCCATATGTACCTACATCTTTCTCTGTAAACAGATATGAAACATCCTTGTAAATTCTGCACCCCTTGTTTCTTCCCTTCTGGATAGCTAGAAAAAGAACTTTATATATTTCTCATTTTCAATAGTTATTCATGTTCCTATACAATAAGGTGTGCCCTTTGTATCAACACAGTACTGGTTTATATCTCTTGAACAAAACCTCTAGCTCTCCTTACAGAGGTGGTAAGACATTTATGTTCTAAGATGCTAAACAATAAATTCTTGATGTTTAACTAGCCTTTCAATAATTTTTACTCCTCAAAACACTACACTATATTACTTAGTTTTCACTACTCTTCCTAAAGAAAATAATGTTTTTTTGACTCTTCATCCTAAACATTCTTACCCAGAAGGCATCCTGAATTTCATTTTATAACTTCTTACAATTTTATAACAATCTGTATAACAAACTCACCCTTCAACTCTCTTTTCTAGTATACTGAACTTAATAAAGACTAACAAAAATTAAGTACACATGCAAACATATATGCAGAGAAAAAACTGATATACAGACATTGTATGAATCATGAAAATATGAACAGAAAAAACATTATCTCTTATGTCAAGCTCAAATCCCATAGTTCAAATCTCAAATTCTGACACTATTTGTTAAGGGAAAGTAAACTCTATACACGATAAAACAGAATATTCTAGTAAGTTGGTGTAGGAGTGACTTGCTGACCTGCTCCCTACATATAAGAAAGAGAGTGCTCCAGTTTGCACATTTCCCTCTTCCACTACAAAGAGCATTAACCCACTCATGTTTTATCCCTCTTTTAGTTTAAACCCTGTATACAGGATTAACTTTCCTAACATTTTGTTATAGGTTGGCAGACTTTAAATAAATGTATTTTATCTTAAACTGCTTTAAATCCTACACCAAGCATATTTCACCTATTAAGTTTGTTTTCCTTCACTGGTGAGGAGAAAGGAGATGGGATGAAAATCAGCATCTCTAAACTGGAGTCATGGTTCTTTCTTTGAACAGCATGGATGATTCTGTATAGGTGGTAGAAGAGAAGTGAGGTCTTATTCATGAGTAAAGGTAGCAGAGATTGTGAGTGACCAGTATAAGTATTGCAATCCCTGCAGTGAACAGTGTAGCGATTGCAATACTGCGCTGAACAGTGGTAATGAAGTGAGACCTAAATCAGAGGATGAAGCTCTCAGTTTGGAAAGTGACAAACTCACCAGCATTATCTTTATTGATCTAGCAATGGCATTTGGCTTAATTCAGCACCTCAAATTAACAACACAGACACCAAATTGCAAACTTTACCAACACGCACTCAAATGGATGCAGAGCCATCACAGTTAATGTTCCTTCTGGATCAAGACATGCAGCTCCTTCTAACATCCTATGTAGAGGACTTTGGTATACCACAAGGGTCTGTTTGAGGGATTAACCTATTTTTTTCTATTAATCAGTGTTTTCAGTACTACTATGTACAATGTCCCTGCTGTCATCTTTGCAGCCGGTGACATGGGCTTCTGACAAATCATTTTCCCATATTACCTCCACATAATCCAGCCCTATCAGTACACTCTGTGGATGGTTTAATTCCTTAGGTCTATTTCTTCAGCTATAAAAAAAAAAAAAAAAAACATGCTATGGCTTTCAATTAAAATAGATACCTTTCTAATAGCTCTTATACCAGGGCTGTGTCCACTCTATAGGGTGGGTTCCTTTGATCAATGCCTCAGCTCAAGTGTTTTTGCTTCTGGCCTGATCCCCAGGTAACTTTGTCAGATCATCTTGCCATATTACCTAATAAACTCAGACAGTTGCTTAGTGCATCCTACTGAGCAACTCATTCCTTAACCCTGAAGCCATGACCACCTGCCAACAGAAATTGGTGTACTTTTACTTCTACTGGAGTAAAGCCTAACACTAATCATGGGTGGCTTATTTTACAGTTACAAAATGCAGATTATGTTAAATAAAATATGCAGATTCATGGTCCAAGCATTACTCCCTTGCACAAACACCTATGTGTCACAATAAGATTAAAAACATAACATTAATTCATGTTCCATTCCTAATCTACAAAATTCTCTTCTTAAACCACTGTCTCATCTTTAGCTTTCTTAAAAAAATAAACTTTTTGACTACAAGTTGTACTCCTGTACCAAAAATCCTTACCTCAGTTGCACCATAAAATGTTTCACACTGTTATTCCAATATCTATCAAGAGATTACTCTCATTTCAACAAATTAAAAAAAATAGGCTGAGTAGTTACTACTCAATGAATATCTTGTGCACCTGTATGACTAATATCTTCCCTACTTTTCTCCTGTAGTCAGTACCTTATCTTAACTTCTTGTTAGACAGAAATACTGGCTGAACTGCATAGTACCTAATCTGTAACACTCAGTTTGTTCACTGTATGCATTGTGGATTATATAGGGCCTCTTACTGTATAAGAGGGCTGTTATCTGAAAAAGACACCTACAGACCAATATATACCACTCAGTCTGTGTGTCCTCATTAATCTGAAAAGGAAGCCTACAGTTAAAAGTATATACAACTCAGTTTGTGCCTCATTTATCTGAAAAACAGGCTTACTGTCCAGTATATACCACTCAGTCTGTGTGTCCTCATTAATCTGAAAAAGAGCCCTACAGTTAAAGAGTATATACAACTCAGTTTGTGCCTCTTATCTGAAAAATAGGCTTAGAGTCCAGCATATACCACTCAGTCTGTGTCCTCATCTTTAGCCTTTCTTAATGGGCTTTGGATGGTGGTCAGAAGAATGAGGCCATGGATACAAGCAACAGAAATGTGGTTCCTCTGAAAGATTGCTAGGTTCGCTCCTCATAACAGAGTTCAGAGTCTGGCAGTGTAGGAGAATCTTGGAATAAAGCTACTGCTGCTTGAAATTAAGAGGAGTCAGTTTAGGTCATCTGCATACCTAGTGAGGATACCCCCTGGCTGCCTTCCAAGGGATATCTACCAGGAAAAGCACACAGAGGATGCTGTGGAGATAACATACCTCCCAGCTTGCCTGGTAACACCTAGGGATCCTACAGAATTAGTTGTAGATATGGAAGCTTAGTCGGCCCTGCTCAGCTTGCTACCACAGTGACCTTCTCAACTGTAAATGTTATAGAAAATGGGTGGGTGGGAAAAGCTTGAGGTGCCATGGGTTATGTGATTTTAATTCACATCCAGAGGGTACGAATGCTACATTCACATTCAATCTATTTACTAAAAACAACTCTTGGTATGTGTTGTCATAAGTAATAAGACTTGTGAGTGTTTCTGCCATTTCACACTGAGCTAATCGGAGGAAGGGCACTGTGCAAACAGGGATCTGTAATATATAACTAAGTATCCCGTTTTTCCTGTTTTTTGCTTATTTTTACGAGTTATTTATAGCACTTTTATTGTCTGCTGCATACTTTTCTAGTTAGTTTCAGTGTGTGTGAGGTATTAACTGGATATTGTCTACATTTATTAAGCATCTCTTTGGGTTTTTGTTCTGATTTCCTGCCAAGGAGTGTATCATATTGTTTCCCACTCTCCTTCTCTATTGGTATCATGTTCTTATAATTGGTGGCTTTGCAGTTGCCCGCCCGTACTGTAAATTTGATCTGGGACACTCCTCCCAGTCTAGTGTTGTTATCTCATTCTACCTAATCCAGGGAGAACATTTGAGAAGGCCAACCCACTTAGTTTCTGCTCCTCCTTTCCCCTTTCCACTTTACAAAAAAAAAAAATCTAAGCTTGTTTCCTGCCTTTCCTGTAAGTCGTCTAGTCCAGATACAAATTTGCTGTATCCAGGACTGTTTGTAAGCTTCTGAGCCCCTAAGCCTTTCTGTGTTGGAGAGAAGCCTTCTACCTTAATTTTGTTTCTTAGAACTAGCCAGTTTTTTAGTTTCAGTACTCAAATCTGTTTCTTTGAACTCAGCACTTGTTCAGAACTCATTGTAAGCACTAAATAAGCTACAAATTACTACAGCACTCAAACTTTCCTCACTTGTCTAGAGGAAAACAGTTTTTAGTACTTAATAAATAAGCACCTATCCAGGCATGCTAAGGGTCAGCTCCTGGTGTTTTCTCCTGTCTACCTGATGAATCTGGGCATCTTGGGGCAATGCAGCAATTGCCTCATGTACACAGACAACCCTCTCCTCCTACCACCCAACACTACAACCTGTGAGAGATGCACTTATATAGCCAAACTGGAAGCAAAGCTCTCTTCACCCATGACTGGACTAGACAGTCAAGAGGAAAAGGTAAACACTTGGACTACACCACACTCATCACATAGTCCCTCAAAACCTATACCACCAAAACACACACATAGAAACACAAAAAACACACCTACATTCGCAGAGGCTCTCAATAAAAATCTACCCAAGCAACAGGGACCTCCAAAGCAGAAACGCAAGCAACCCCCACTCCCCAACACAACCCAAATGACACATAGCCCACAAACTCAGTTTGCCACTCAACCACAGCCCATAAGGCATAACAACATACCCAACACTCTAGTCATAGGTGACTCTATAGTCAGGCAGACTGATGTTACACTCACCAGGCTAAACAAGGAGAAAGTTACTGTCATCTGCCTGTCGGGTGCCAGGATCCGCCACATAATGCACACACACAGGTCACTCCACAACAAGTACAAATATGACTCTGTCATTGTCCACGTTGGTGTGAATGACCTGAGATGTACCTCCCTAGACTACATGAAAAGAGAAATGGAGGAGCTGTCTAATCTTGTATGACCCCAGCCCTGAGTAGCATCCTGCCATCACCCAGAATGATACCACAGTACAAGGAAAAAAATGATTTGGTGTCACTCTAAGGGGATCCAGTATCTGTCTGCCTGGGATGACATGATCGACAAACCATGATGCTTTGCCAGAGATGGCCTGCACCTGTTGCCCATTGGATTCTGGATACTGGCTAAGGCTCTTGCCACCCCTATAGTGCCTTTTTTAGGCAAGGTTCAAATGACAAATTCACCACCGTAACAGGTACAAGCAAGCAAATTCTGAGGGTAATGCTAAGCAATGCTAGAAGTTTAGACCTCAAAATGCACTCATTCAAGGCACTCTTTAAAATGGAGAACATCGACATTTGTGCAGTGACAGAAGGCTGCATTACCAGGCTATAATTCATACCATACCTTTCGGCCACCTAACCTGGACCAAAACACTAAATGCGGAGGCGTGTCCATATTCATTAAGGATATCCACACCTCCAGGCTAGTTGCTCAGCATAATGCATCCGAGATTATCCAAGTGCAACTAACTCTGGGCAAGACGGCAATCCAAATTGTAACTTGCTACAGATCCCCCACCATGCCCCAGGATTCCCCCTCCTCATTTCTTGATACACTGGAAAATATTAGTGTACAACCTAACACCCTAATAATGGGCGATTTCAACTACCCCACCATTAACTGGGAAAACTACTCATGTACCAATTCTTGTGCTCAATGTTTTCTGAAATTCATAAATTCAAATGCCTTGGATTAACTTATCCACACCCCCACCAGGGGCAGCAATATCCTAGACCTGGTCATAACCAACATGGGCTACCAGTGTTCCACACCAGAGGTCAATTCCTCGTTGGTCAGATCCGACCACAAGCTAATCACCCTAGACATCCACATCCCACCACCACCCCCCATTAGGGAAACCAAATTTCTCCAAAGCCAACTTCACGCGTCTTAAGATAGAAGTGGCAAACTTTACAACACCCATGCTGACGGACAATAGAGGTACGACTGCTGAATCCTACACAAATGCACTTTATAAGCACTTACACACTTACACAAGTGCATGGATCATGCAATCTCTAACAGAACCAAGATGCTATCCCCCAAAAAAGGAACTCAATCTGGTGGTCCCCTGCCATAAAAAATCTCTACAACAGAAGAAACAAACTGTTGCAAAAAAAAGTAAAATCCCATGATTGGAGGAACTCCCTGGTCAGCCTCAGTAAGAAGCTGAGATCCCTCATAAAATCCTCCAAAGCTAGTTACGAAAACAAAATTGCCACTGATTCTAAAGACAACCACAAAGCATTCTATAGCTATGTCAAGAATCTCAATGGCAACACTCAGATCTGCTCTGAGTAACAGCACAATGGCACTAAATATACAGAACCAACTGATATTGCCAACATCCTGGCAGATAGGTTCAGTGCTAACTTTATCTCCCTCTCATCCCCTAAAGGGCCCATCTCTATACCGGAAGAATGCAAAGTTCCTGTAATCACTGCTGCACAGGTAAAAAAAATGACTCTCCAAAGCCAAGAACACAGCATCCATGGGACCTGACAACATCCCAGGCTGCGTTCTACATGAACTACAGAATGAACTGGCACCCCACCTAAGTACCATGTTCAATCACAGCCTCACCACAGGCTTTGTGCCCACTGAATGGCGTACAGCAACAGTTATCCCACTCCACAAAGGGGGAGCCACCACAGACCCTGGGAACTACTGCCCCATTAGCCTAATGAGCCTGGTCTGCAAGGCTATGGAATGTATCATCATGGAACTTACAAACAATGACATTGGTAATCTCCAAACTCTGGACCCTACCCAGTTCAGGTTTGTGAAAGGCAGGTCATGTCTCCTAAACCTGAGAGACTTATTTGAACCAGTCACCAAAGCTGTAGATGGGGGTAAGGTGGTTCACACAGCCTATCTAGATCTTGCCAAGGATTTTGACACCATCCCCCACTCTGGAATTATAGATAAACTTACTAAACTAGGTATAAATCCCTATGTCACAAGATGGGTTGCCAACTGGCTCACTGACAGAACCCACACTGTGAAAGTAGCAGACTCCAAATCCAACTTCAGACCAGTGACAAGTGGAGTACAACAGGGTTCAGTCCTGGGTCCTCTCCTGTTTGGTATCTACTTTTCTGAAGTACAGGCTAACACAGAAGGTCTTTCGCTAATGAAGTTTGCAGATGACTGCAAACTAGGAGCCATAATCAAAACTCCTAAAGATGTGGATATCCTACAAAAGGGCCTCACTGAGACAGATGTCTGGTGTTAAAGCCATGGACTCAAGCTCAATGCCAAAAACTGCATTGTCATCCCTTTTGGTAAAAACTCTGCACCCATGAACTACCACATAGGTGGTAGTCTACTTAACACTGAAAGTGTGATAAGAGACCTTGGGACACAGGTGGACAGTAGTCTTTCTTTTGATAATCACATTGCCACAGTAATCAGGAAATCCTTCTATGTGGCACACCTCATCAAAAAAGGTTTCTCATCCAGGAAAAAATATGTCATTGTTCCCCTTTACTCGTCACTCATTAGACCCATTATAGAGTACAACGCCCCTTTTGGTATGTATCTCATAGGACATCTACAACTGGAAAGGCTGCATAACTACCTCACAAAGAGGATTACTGGCCTCAAACAGATGCCCTACGTAGACTGCCTCAAAAAACTCCAGCTTTACTCCGTCACATATCGCCTACTCACAGGTGATCTCTGCCTAACATACAAAGCTATGTCAAACCCAGAACTGTTGGACATGCTCCACTTAAAGAAATCCCAATCCTTCCGAGCTACATGCTCTAGGGACCTAAACCTTGTCACCACAATAAACAGAACATGCTGGAGGGATAGATTCCTGTCCCAGAGACTTCCCATACTCTGGAACAAACTACCTATCTATATCAGACAAAGCTCCTCGTTAGCACTCTTCAAGAAAAATCTTGATGATTGGATGGGAGATAGGAAATTCACTATGGGGATCACTTTTGTGGCTCTGCTCAACAGGGGAGCAGGAAAATAATTTTCTTGAGTGGCGAAAGCCAGGGTACCATTTGGCTAGGCTTATATAGGCTCTAGGGCCAATAGCCTAGTACCTACCTATGAACCTATAATACAGCAATGTATATTTCATTTTTATAACTAATGACAAGGAAGACTTTTTCAGAAGGTTCATGTAGCATACAGCGTTGGTGGTATTTCTCTTTACAACACAATGAAAGTGCTGAAGTGACAGGCTACTATACAGATGCAGTGCAGGTCATTTATTTTAACAAATTCATATTCATATTTTCAGCAGTAACTCAGGAACACTGATAAGGTTCAGTGGGGACTTCCAAGATGGCTGCACACTGAGTAATAGCTTAATTCTAGCTCTCCCAGTGTGAAAACAGAAACTTAGCAGACAAAGCCAGTGGACTTAAATTTCTGGGTAAATTTCAGTAACTGGCTAGTAAGTGCACTGCCTAGATACCAGGAAAAAGAAATACAGAGGACCTGAAAGAAAATCAGCTGCAAAAGGTGAGGAAGAAACATTGACTGGAGAAAGTACTGCAGCTGTTCAGCAAAAAGCAGTGCAAGCTCCAGACATGACTTCCAGTATCTAGAAGAAAGTATAAGACAACTGTACACAAAACACTGCTGAAGTATATCAGCTCAACAGAAAGCTGGAAAAAAATGGAAGATGCTTTAAACAGATATTCAGATGAGGTGATAAAACTGCAAAAATCAGAAGTGGAACTACAGAAAAGGCTGGCTGAATATGAGACTGCTCAAGAAGGTATGTTTTAAGAAATAATAGACAGAGCACATATGGAAAACATGCAATTTTCTGCTATACCAGAGAAGCTGAAAGGAACAGACTGTATTAATTTTATGAAAGCACAAATAAGCAACTGGTCTGGTATTCACAGTAGGAGTTAATTTAAAGGGAACATCGTGTGTATGCTCCAAACTTGGCTATGAGAAAGTAACCTTGACCTTTAACAGTAAAGATGCAATCCTACAATCAGAAGGAGTTGATTATAAACTGTGGCAGAATGACAAAATACTAAAAGTCGCAGACAGTCTAGGGTTTGTGGAGAATGATTACTCATTGTATACCAGGCAGAAGAGAAGTAAATTTATTCCATTATTCAGGGAATGTTGAGAAGCAGGCACAAGATTCAAACTGCTGTACTCAGCTATCTTCAAAATATTCTTCCCTTGAGAGAGAAAACAATTTTTTGATGAAGTACATGCTAAGGTGGAAATACAAAAGTTTGTCCAACAAAAACTGATCTGTGAAACAGAAGGAGATTCTGCTTCTTGTTCTTCAGGTAATAAAGACTGCAGAGAGACTGTGCCAGTGAAACCTTTTCCAAAGTTTCATTGGAAAATGCTTGAGAAACAGAAAAAAGCACAGAGTCAACTAGAAAAATCGAAAGTACATTGGAAATGAAGCAGAGACAGGATTTGGGAGATGGAGATAATCAGTAATAAAACCAGTTACTAGGAAATTGTCAAATGTGGGATTACAAAGCAATAATTATATTTGTGAAACATGACAGAACAAAATATGGAAATACTGGACTTTTTTGGACCGTATTAAACTTGCAGGGGACTCTAAAGCATATACTCTATTTCATGTCATTAAAGTTCAGAAAAATACTTAGTAAGCGATGGAAAGAGGAAGGAGAAAGTTAAGTGTAAATAAAACAATTTTTTTCTTAATGATACTATTTTTAAACTGCATGCTATAAAGTAAAGTTTTCTCAGTTACTTTTAAGTGTAATGGGGATACTAATGTAAATAGGTGCTTCTGTTTTCTCTTTCTTTCTCTCTTATCTCTTTCTCCTTGCTCAGTTTTAAGAAAAGTAAACACTGCAACACTGCAATGTAAAAAAGAAAAAAAAGTCTGGTTAAAAGAGCATGACAAAAGAAAAAATAGTGTGCTTCTCTCATTCTTGCATAGGGGAATGACTGGATTAAGGCCCTTAGCTTGATCACAAGCTTTGACAGAAAGCAAGTAAATGAAAAAGAATGTTGAATATTATAAGGCTTTTTTCCCTAACAAATAAATGTATGCTTAGTAGCAATTCTCTATCTGGTCTTCATGTCTCCAGGAGACAATCTGATAAAAATAAGTGTCTAGGAGATAATGTTCTCTGAAAGCATTCATGTTTTTTTCCCAGCTGGGACAGCTATAAAGATAAGACAAAAAGAGACAGCACTTAGTAGAAGCACTGGCTACACCATGCGTCTTAGCATGTATAACCTTTCCTTTAGTTTAATTCAAGTTTGTAAGTGTGGGTGTCAGTTTGGAATATTTGTTCCTATTAAGAGGGTAAAACTTAAATATTTGAAGATGTACATAGTTTTGTGTGTTATTATTACATTAGTAGGTTTTGGGGGGTATTGGGGTGTGTTTTTTGAGGGCTTTCAATAAAACAAAAAGTTTTGTAAGATATGACATAGGCTCAAAAGGATATGACAAGAAATAGCTGTATAAAAGATCAACCTACCAAACAGTGTATGCATGTAAGACAAATGCTAGAACTAGACATTTAACAAAAAATCTGTTATACAGAAAAGGTGGGAATAATGACTTTTTAATACAATGATTGATGCTTTCTGTAATGTTTTCAGATGTCAATGGTCTCACAGATAAATGCAAAAAAAGGGTAGTGAACTATATTAGAAATGTAGAGTGCAAAAAGCTGTGCCACAGAAGACATACTTGGAAAAAACTAAACATGTTAATTTGATTAAAAAAAGGTTTTCATGATGGTTATTCAGCAGAATACCTGGGACAAAGGAAAAGAGGAGTACTTATATGGCAAGAGGAGCTCCAATAGTGATAGAAGAGGATTAAAAACAATAATGGAAGGCTCTACTGGCAAGGCAAGAACATTACACTGGCATATATTTATATTCCACCTAAAACTACTATAATGGAGATTAAGAAAATGTTGGGAGAAAGTCAGCTTTCAGCAACGAATATTACTTAAAGGTGGGGGAACGGAACTTGATTTGCAAAACTAAAGATAGGTCTGGGGGCCCAGAAGGGAAACTATAATAAAGGATGGTAGAAGAAATTTATGAAAATATTTGGCATGGAATATGTGAATTCAGTACTAGGAGTTCGGAGTGAATTTACATATTATTCCCCAAGATACAAAAACTGGGCTAGGCTAAACAGAATTTATATTTCACAGGAACATCTACATTTTATTGAAGATCTTTATACAACACCCAATAACTAATTTCAGATCATGTACCAATAGTAACTAAAATAAAAACACAGGGTGATGAAATAAAAATGAGATACTGGAGCTTTCCCACCTATCTGTTGAAGGAATTGAAGGAATGGGTAGTGGAAATTATTCAGAGCTATTAGAGAAGATAGACATTTCTTCTGAAAATATAGCTAGGGTTTGGGATAAAATTAAAGTGGGGGTTAAAAATACAGTAGAAATAAAAGAAAGGGAGACATGGTTAAGAAGTAACAAGAATTATTTAGAGGGGATGAAAATGAAAACTTTTCGCACAACAACTCAGGGAAGAGAAAGTAGAAAGGGATGTCTCCAGGTGTAGGGAGCCTATAATAAGGAAGATATCCTGTAGAATTATTATAAGTATTTTGGAAAATATATGAAAGTCTGCATAAAGCAGAGAAATATGGAAATCAAGAAAAGTTACAAATGGAAATGTTTATAGAAGAATTAAATATGCCAAGGTTAGAGGTAGATGACTTTCAATTACTAACAGTAAGGATAGGATGAGATGAGATAAAAATGGTGATGTATAATCTACAGGATAGTCCCCAGAAACAGATGGTATTCCTGTGGAAGCTTGGAAGCTAGGAGAGAAAAAAATGATAAAGACCTGCAAGGTTTTGTTTAACAGTATTTTAAGAGGAAGGGAAATACCAACATCCTGGAAGAATGTGGTGGCAGCTGTAATACCTAAATCCAGATTCATGCAGGCTCATTTCAATACCAAACTATGATTATAAAGTGCTTATGTCTATAATGACTAAAAAATGGCAAAAGTGATGTCAGAATTGATGGATATGGATCAATGTGGTTTTCTGGAGGGGAGGCAAACATTAGACAAAATTAACAGAATATTCATAATCCTTGGGGGAACAGAATGCAAGAAAATACCAGTGTTCTTGTTGTGTCTTGATGCAGAGAACGCATTTATGAGTAATGCATTTGAAATATTTGCATTCCCTGATAAAATTATAAGGTTGATTAGGAGCATACACGAGAGATCAGAGGCAAAAATTAAAGTGGGTTGGTTCCTTTCCATTAATTTCTGTTTAAGCAAAGGAACCAAGCAGTGGTGTCCTTTTTCCCCTTTGTTATTTGCATTACATTTGCAACCACTGGCAAAGAAAATAAGGGACTCAAAAATTCAAGGATATAATTGGTATGGTAGTCAAGAAAAGATGACTTTATTTGCAGTTGATAAAACCAGAACAGTACATTACAGTGCTGTGGAACATTTTCAGACAGTTTCAAATCATTTCAGGAAACAAAATTAATGAACCTAAAACAAAGACAACAGCAGTAAATTATGTACCCCTACATGAATTAGTTCAGAAATATCCATGTTTATGGGGACATGATTGTGACGCCCGTGCCCTGGCCCAGCAATCAAGGAGCCTCAATCCTCACCACTAACACCAGAGAGGGCGTCTCATATATGAAGAAAGGATAACAAATACACACAATAAAGTGCAATTTCCCTTAGGAGCACATAGAGATCACAGTCAGTCTGGGGCTGGTCACTCCCTTGTTCTCCAGGTCCCCAATAAGACTCCTCACTGGCACAGCTATAGGATCCAGATCTCTTCCTAGTGGGCAACTTAAAACCTCTAGCACCCTCTCTGTCCAACCAGTGCTTCGTGTCCCTGCACAAGTAGCTCACACACATACACACACACACAGACACACACACACACACTTTGAGAAGAGTTTATACAACCACACAGACACTCCTGGCGAAGGCTGGCAAAGGTTCTCCAACTGTGCCCCCTTTTCCCAGACTATACGGTAGTACCCTGCCACCACCCACTAATAATTATCAGCTACTCAAAGGCCCTTAAAACCTTAAAAGGGTGTCCAATTATTACTGTGCAATATTACTATCCAACTGGTAGTATAACTAAACAGTCAAGGCTTATTAGAGTGACTTGGTACAGTAATCACTATAAATATGCAATGTACTCTAGAGTTTAAATTATCTCTACACAAACCAGCCACAGTTGAAAGGTTTTAAAATATTTAATAATAAAAACACAAGACAATACTTCTTACTACACAGTGCTAGTCAAGAGTTCAGAGATCACAGAGAAATACTTAAAATAATTCAGTAGTACAGTTCTGACATCACAGAAAAACACTTAGTCTAAGTCTAATCCTTCTATTTCCTAGCTATTTCTAAAAGAAAACACAAGTCTAAGATAACTTGCATATGAAAACAGGCAGAGGGCTGATGAGTTGGATGGTCAAGACAAAAATTCTTAATGCTTTCTGATTCTCTCTGTTTAAATTGCTATCTTCAGTCCTGATTCCCATTACATCATTTGTTACACTTTCCTGGGGGTTCCCAGGCTATCAGATACTACATTCTTTTGTTATCTTGCACCTGCAGGAACCTACATTAATAAAAGACATTCCACATGTAAACTCTAGCAATTATTCCTTAAATTAAAACAATAGAAAGAATTTGCTAGCCCAGACAGAACGACTCTAAATCTTTAACTTCAAAGGACAGACATGAAGTAATTTTAACTTCAAAGGATAGACATGAAATGCTTGTCTTAGCTTTCAGCAGAGGTTAATGTTGTTACATTTTTTTGAAGTTCAACATTTCACAGCATATTCTTTAATTTAAGAAAACAAGCCTGTATTTCAACATTTCACAGTATTTTCTTTCAATTAAGAAAACAAGTCTGTAGTTCAACATTCATATTTACAAATGACAGAATTATGTACTAAATTCTATTTGACTAGGCTGGCAGCCTTCACTCATCTTCACCCAGTCTTCACAATGATAAAATGAAGTATTCAGGAGTTATATTAAAAATGATTCTGGTGTAGTAGTCAATGATATATGGAAAGAGACTAAACAAAAGATAATACAAAAACTGAGAAATTGGAAGCTCTGTTATATGGATATTAAGTTACAAGTAGTTAAAATGTATGTAGTCCCTTTAGTCTTATACACGTCAGGCATATTTTATCAACCATAGAAGTTGTGGATAGCAATTAATAAAGAATTGAAGGATTTTATCTGGGAAGCAAAGAAAGCAAGAGTAAAGTGGGATAAGCTGATTTATCCAATAGAACAAGGCGGACTGGGGTTACTCGATTTGCAGGGATATTTCAGAGCTACACAGTTAAGGCTCCTATACATAGCAAAAGCAGAAACCTATAATTCAAAGTGGAAACGGATGATGATAAACAGGGGGGAAGCTCAAGAAACAAGGAGAGACTGGGATTTTGGATGCAAACCTTTAAGGCAAGTAACAATAATCATACAGAATATATTCATAAAATAGCAGAAGGTATTCTAAGAACTACGCCAACACAAGAATAGAGTAAGGAGATTTTGCCCGTAGGGATGACTGCAATTAGGGATACAGAAAATAGGCAAGGGGAGGCTGGAATTTACTGGAGAATGCTGGCAAAGGAACCAAAGTACTGGGACAAATAACTAGACAGGGAAAGGTAATAGAATGGGAAGATGCCAAGAATTTATTTGGACTGCAGGTTAGAGATTGCCTTCCCGTTCAAGAATTGATATCAGAGTATAGGCAAAGAGAAAGAAATGGGGGGGGGGGGGTCCTACATGAAAGACCGGCACACTGGTAGAATTTTTTTGTAGAATCTAGAACAGAAGCTGCTGTTAAAAAAGGAATAATTAGTGAAGTATATAAAATATTGCATGATAACTATAAGAATAAATCAGAGAAGGTTAGAAAGGATTGGGAAGAGAGATTGGATACGCAAATCACAAAGAAATATTGGGGGGAATATACATTTGTCTCCCAAATACGCAACAAAATCTAGAAGATTTAGAATTTTTGCTTGGAAATGGTTACATGGATATTTTTATATCCCAAGTAGACTCCACAGAATTTTTCCTCAGGTAGATAGCAAATGCTGGACATGTGATGGGAATAAAGAGGTAACTGGAAACATATTTTCTGGGAGTGTAATGAGTTGGCAGACTTTAAATATTCCCTGCCGACTACTCTGTCAGAGATACTAAGTAAGCAAATTGGAGTAACTGTACGAGAAATAGTGAATACAGTAACAGAGATAAAACTACTGGACTTGGGATCTTTAGAAAAGGGTAGAATCAAATTACATAAGAAAAAATGGGAATTGTGGGAACAATACATAAAGGGGAGTAATGAGGTTAAAAAAAAGGCAGGATTTGAATGAGCTATGTAATGTTTGACTGATGATGATTGTCTAGATTATAAGTGATGTATAATGTTTGCAACTATAATTGTGTCAATATGGTTTGTGATGTAAAATGCCTGCAACCAAGATTATGTCAATATTGTTTCTTTTCATTTATATATATGTGTAACTGTCTATGTCATAAGTGCTAATTTAATATAAAAATGTTTCTTGTTTAAAAAAGGTTCAGTGAGTTGCTCTGTTACATATTATTCAAGGGAAGACAGAAATAATCAAATACAAGACTGTAGAAGAAGCTTTAATAATGTCAGCTATGCTGTTAAACTTGCTGGGTAATTACAGTATTTTTATTCCCCAACTTCAGAATGTAAGTGTTGGAATTTTTGGCAATAATAATACAGAAAATAGTCTACATAGTATAATGGTTGTATATGATTTCAATGATGGAAGTATAAATGGTCGAATAAAATAAATTAAAGTACATTTGACTGTAAAGCCATTTTGATGAAAAGTGTAGAGATCTATAAATTATATTTCTGGTGTCATTTTTGCTCACGGGAGTTGTTGGAAGCCACAATTTAAAACATTTTGTGTGGACTGGCAACACCCACTGTTCATACTGTAGCCCTAGATTTGCAGAAGTTTGTGTTTGTGCTCCAGCACTGATTCACTGTATATGGTATTTTTCTCTTCTCCACTGGTGTGCTACTGTGGAGCTAAAATATACAATTAAGAGGGTGTGGGGGATGCAGGGGAGGGGCTTCCCCCCCTACAAAAAATCCTTTTGTAGTATATATGTTGTGTAGAATGTTTTCAACAAAATGGCTTTTCAGGCACATGGACTTTCATTCTCTTTTTTTTTTTAACCATTCATACTTCAGTCAAAACCGCCTTTGAGGAAATGACAGATGATCATTATAATATATTATAACAACATACTACTAACAATCATGTACCAATATTATGCTTAAATACGTTGTCATGTGTATGCTCCTAATGAAGTGAAAGAGTATTCCTATATTAGGTGAGAAACATTTATATATGTCTGGCATGCAATTCAAACAGCAGACATAAAACAAGAGCATGGAATAAAGTACACATATGTGATTTTCATTCTTCAGTTAGAAAACTTTATTTTAATATAAAATTGTTTTAAGTCCAACCGTTGCCTGATCAAATATTGCAATTGCTAATAAATGGTGAAATTATATGTATATTGAAACAATAAATAACTATCAAAAGAAAAGGTAATTTAGTACACAGTGAGGTATATGTATTTGGCATCCAAAAGATGACAGCATTATATTATTTTTATAGCAGTGTAAATGCACAAGTTGATGACCATATACAATAATTAAATGCTTAAAAAATGAATATTTTATTCATCTCATAAAAAAGTTCTGGGGAACTAATAAATTGTGCAAGAGTAAAACAGAACAATTGTATATATTACTGAATTCAAATTTGTGTAGAAGTATTTCTACCTGTACAAATAAAAAGGAGCAGTCAGTGTTCTGAAAAAGAAATAGACTTCATCAGTTATGCAAAAAAATAAGTACAGCTGTACTTCCATATTAATAAATATGAACTTGTAAAAGTATAAGTGCTTATGGTTGCTTAAAGAAATAAAAATGGGCAATTAGTCTTCTGATTGAGGAATCTTCCTCATACATATGTACTATACAAAAAAATGAAAGTTATGTACTTAATTTAATGACAGATTTTTAAGAAAAAGATCTATCTTAGTAACATAAAGGACTACATTTCACAAACAGTAAGACTTCTTAGCTAATTCAGTTTTCCTGAACCACCTGTTACCTGCCTCCCCCTTCCATATTGTACTGCTTTTCTCACACTCTCCAGTTCTTTTGTAACAGTAGCAAGCTAAAGGGAAAAAATGGTAAAAGATGAGAGGAGAGGAGCCTTCAGATCAAACACACCACAGGTGGGGGTGGAAGTTGGGTAACCAAAGATAGGCCTTCTTACAGATGTATTGTTGTAATAAGTACATAACTTTTGTATCAAGTAAGAAGGGGTCCATCTTCAGTAAGCTGTAGAGTAATTAGCTAATCCTCTTCTGTGGCCACTAGCATAAGAACATGCCCACATATAACAACCCTGAAAAACAAAATGACACTTGGAGATAAAACCCATTTTATAGAAAGGGATAACTAAGTTGCTGCTGCACAAATGTGATCAGCATTCGCTTTGCAGAAAAAGGCAAAAGATGTGGCCATCACTGTAACTGAATGTACTCTGCTTGCTGCTGAAAGTGACTTCTGTATATAAGCTTTGGAAAGTGGCCAGCTGTAATAGCCTTGGCAGGATATAACCTTTATAGCTAAGGCTACAACAGCAGTGATCAACATGATTCAGCTCATACCAATATAACCAACTAACTTCTGGAGTGGTGCTTCTGTTTACTGTCTACAAACAGGCAGTGGACCAACACCTCCATTTAAAATGTAATGCAGCTCTATCACAATAAAGGGAGAAGGACGAGAAACACCTGGTTATTATATGAACAGTTGTAGTTTGGCTAGATATAAGTTTAAGACATAGATAATAAGTGTGACTCTTTTGAAGATAAAATTTTGTACTGTAGTCATGTGACTGACAGAAATAAACTACACAGCTAACAAAACGGCAAATATATTAATGGCAACTAGGGCCCATGGTAAATTACTGCCACTTGTTTCTACCTAACCTCTTAGTCATATTATTCCCAATTAATGAACTACCATGGAAGCAGTATAAATGGAAATGGATGGAAGTCTACAAACGTGTCTTCTAGAGACAAAGAAAATTATCACGCTAGCTAACGTGATCCATTTTACTGATTAGGTTGATAAACTAGGAATCATCTTATGGAATAAATGTTGTTTTACTGCATAAACTCCACAATGGTACAGACAGGAGGGAAGAGAGAACAGGACTGCATTTGCTTCCAGATTACTACTGAAAGCTAAGCATAACTATGTCCAAATAGATAAAGATGCTGTAACCTGGTCTGAGAGTTAACACTTGGCATTTTAAAAGCCAAAAGAACAGATGAGTCTATTACACTACTGGTGAAGATGACAGAACATGTTTTATACAGCCTTATCATGGAACACATTTCTTCCTAAGTCCGACTGCCAGTTCAATTTCATTTGACTTGCTGTTTTCCACCTTTTACAATGTCAATCCAACAACTTCCGGAACAATTTACCTTATTAATCACTCATGCAAGTAAGTACTTTCAACTCCACAAAACAGAGACCTTAGTGTGGAGTTTTAGTGTATTGCTTTGGACCATGTTATCCATGATTTTATTATTTTACTAGTTGTTTCATGTGAGTTTTGTGAATGTTTTTACTCAATGATGTCATTTTAGAGCTTGTAAGCATCCATATAAAATTCTTTGCAGGGAAAATGTATTTTTTTTCATTTTTAACCATTATTTTTTCTTTCTTCTGCATTTATCCTAGTAAAAACTCCTTTAATATTTTGACATACATGCTATGAAAGTTTGTCTCCTGTCTGCACATAGGCCACTGATAAATAAAAGGGATACGACTTAATGCTGTGCATCTAAAGCAAACTTTCAAAAGTGCAATGCCCTGACCATACTATTTAAGAAAGAAACAGATTATGACTGCATGACCTATCAAGTCTGCCCTTATTTACTGGATAAGTTGTAGGTCCTACGTATTTAACATGTCCCCCTCCCATTACTTACTTTTAAGGATGTTCTTATGCTGGTTGTAGGCAGTTTTGAATTCAGTCACTGTTTTCTGATTTTACTATCTCTGCAGGAAGATTGCTAGAGCTGTTCACCACTCTTTCTTTAAAATAATATTTCCTCATATCTCCCTTGACCTGCCCACATTTTGTCCTAAACAATGACCTCTTGTTCTAGCACATCTTTTTCGTCCAGGTCCTTAACTCCATTAAAAAAAACACCTGGTCTCCCCCTTGACAGCCTTACAGTTCTATTCATCCTCCTTATGGCCAACATTCCACCAGCCCGTTTATTTGCCTAGGATGTGAGAATAGAATGCTAAGAATGATGCCAAGATGCACTGTGGGGAGGGGTAAAGCTTTTATGTTTATGATCCTATACCCCCCATTTGCTGCAACCATGACTTCTACTAACTGCTTGCTATCATAAGGAATGTGTGCTTCTACACATGCTAAAAATCTGTCTACAAGGTGCACTACAAATACATACACAGTCATTACGTATCCTTCAATCGAGCAAGTACAGCCCTTCCCTCCACTTTCAGCAAGCCAGTAGTAACCACTCCTTTTCTACCTCTCTCATGCCAGCTCCTTCATTGCCTTGGTTGCTAATTGAGCCCAAGTCATCTGGCACAAAAGTCAGGGTTTCAGGAAGCTGACACATGCATCTTTTTTGAATGATGGTATCCAATTAGACTGCAGTGATTTCTTTGAAGCACTTATGAATTTGTACTACACATCACATGCCTTCTTTCCTCCTACTACTACATGCTAAGCTCTTTTACTCTCTCAGTACATGTCTTGTGAAGCAGGCCACCTTTGGGACATGTCTTTACTGTATATGTTATCCAGACACAACAGGGCAACATCACAAGTGTTGAATCCCTGATTCTAAAACCTGTCCTGAATCCATGGAAAAGTTTTTCCACAGTTAGGTAACAAAATAAATTACTGCAAGAATATTGCCTTGCCTAAAACTCATCAGTTCTCCTTGAACAAATACCTTGCAATAGCACAACAATCCATTACAAGAAGCAAGGATTTAATAGTATTCATTAGCTAAGGCTGAAGAATAACTAATACACACCTGTTTCTAAGCTGCAATCTCCTCTTTTAAAAAAGTTTAAGACCTCTGGGAACCAACATTTAGGATGCTCCACTCAGCAATTTCTCTAAGTTCCAAATGTCTTACATCTTCATCATAATCCTCAACCCCTTTTCCTATTTTATACATGGGTTTGGGGTTTTGCATCAACTGCCACCATATCTCCTCTTCTCCTTTGATTTAGTGCCACTCTCCTACCTTCTTCGACAGCCATGCCTGACTGTTGCAGGTCTTCCCTTACACAGCCCAAACATCTCTTTGCTGGATGCCCTAATTTCCTCTTGTCTTCTTCCTGTCTTTCCCACATGTTCTTCATCAGACTGCCCTATGCTTTCCTGCACTGTAATCTGTTTTCTTTGACCTTCTCTGCAATTAGAGCTACATGGGCTTCTACTCTGATGACTTTATTTCCTCTTATGTTTCACAGTATGTATCCTACCACCCATCTCAGGCACTTTATCTCTATCACCTCTAACTTTCTCAACTGCTCTGCTTTACCTGCCCAGGTTTCTGTACCATAAAGTAGTACTGGTCACACTACTGCTTTGTACACCTTACTTTTCAGCTTCTTTGGCATTATTTTGTCACATACTACCCCAATACTCTGTGCCTGTTGGCTGTAGCACCTCTGATTCTAGCTCTGACCTCTTCATTTAGGCGTTTCAACTACTCATCCATTCCTCCCAAATACTTTACGTTGTCAACCTGTTCCTCTCATTACCTTCTATTTTAATTTTCAGCTTCTTCTGACTTCCCGCATTTGCTGCCATTACAACTGTCTTATCTGAACTCAGTTTTATCTTATGTGCCTTCAGTCTTGTGTTCCACATCCCCTTATCATTTGTTGAAGTTCTTGTTCAGAGTCTGCCTGTAATGCCATATTCTCTTGTCTGCATACAGCAGCTTTGTTAATCTCTCCCCTATGACCTGTTTGCTAATATAGTAGTTTATCACCAGTATGAATAGCAGTGGGTTCACAGCTGAACTCTGCTGCACACCTGCTCCCACTAGGAACCCCCCCCCCCCCCGTGAGTCCAAATACTGTTTGTACTAGTGTCAATGGGTCCTTGTACATAGCTTGAGCTAATTCTACCAGTATTTCTGGGACTTTGAACCACTGAAGGACTGCTCATATCAGCTTTCTTGGGACCTTGTCATATGCTTTCTCCAAGTTTAGGTATGCCCAGTTCTTTTTTCTCATCTCTAGTTTCTTGACTATTAGTCACACTGCAAACATTGGGTCAGTTGTGTTGCATCCCAATCTGAATATGGACTGCTCATCTCGCATCTTATTTTCTACAACTCTCCATATTAATTTATCAATCACCCTCTCCTGAACTTTCATCCAGTATGTCAGGAGTTTGATACCTCTATACTGCTCACAGTTGTGACTGTCCCTTTTGTTTTTGTGTACTGGTATGCTTATTCTCCCGTCATCTGGAATATGACTTTCCTTTCATATGAGTACCCTCTGGAGCTATTTCTCTCCAAAGGTCTTACATACTTGGAAAATTCATTCTCTAGAAATCAACTCATTGGCTCAATAAATTTCCATCAATTACATAAAAATGATGAGAAAATTAAAATAGTTTGCAATTTTATTAAACAGCCCACACATCATCCTTTAATTCCGTTATCTTTGTCCAACTGGCTTTCATTCCAGTATTCACCTGATCCAACTTAATCTTATTTCATTTTGCATGGCTAATACAACTTCACAAGGAGGCATCAATATGAAAATTGAGAAAAATTGAGAAGTCTGAAACAGTAAAAGCCCATAATGCTGTTTAGGCATTTTATGATACTATTAAAAACCTAAACCAAGTCTGCTAATGAACTGTGAAGTTAACCAGTCCAGGTTATGTAAGACACAGCTATATTCTGCTGTATTCCAGGATAGCTAATAAATAGTATATCAAACATGCCATGATGTGTCAAGTCTTCTGCCACATAAAACAAACATCCTAATTGCTAACTCACTTACTACAACTGGAATGTTTAAGTACAGTACTACACATTTTTTAAAGCAAATACAATATGTACACAAATGCCTGAATGCTTTATCAATCAATACTTTAAGGGATACAGATATACTGTTGCAGACAAGCTGTTATCATTTGAAAGACAACTGTCCAGAAATGTGTGTGCCACATTGTTTCCTTGCTCATTAATGCTGACAGACTGACAGTATTAGTTTCAGGAGTCTTTTGAAATATGTGCATCCTTGCAAATCTTTGTTTATGGTATGCTGTATTTATAAGAAAAAATAATTCTGGACTTAAGAGTGACACTATAACAATCCCAAAGGAACAGTGATTTACACTGTACAGAACACTTTGTTTAGCATTCTTCATATGTACTCAGATGTACTTCCTGGTTTTAAAATACATATGTTAGAACCCATACTGGCTCTCCAGATTTACTAGTCTGATTGCTCCCTTTTATGAGCACAGCTAAAAACATCCAGTCCTTTGCTGATCTAGGTCTGTGCGATATATGAATTTGCTAACTTTGGAGATATCTGACACAAAGTCTGTGGTATATTCGTTTCTAGTCACTTAATTCAGTAACTTAATTTTCTGTGAAAAATACCATTATTTTTGAGCATCCGTGGTTTTGCAGTGATAAACTAATTTTAGCTCATGGACACACCTCTCAATCTGGAAACATCAAAAATCTGGACAAAGGCCCATGAAAATGAGGTACAAATCTGTACGTTGATTTACATAAAATTTACATACATAATTATATAACTCCACCCACTCCACTGGAATTGTGGGGTACCAACTTTTAAATGCAAACTGAAGAACACACAACCCAAATATGATCATGAAACACAAAATAAACATAAGAACAATAGTGCTTTATTTATATTAATATTTGAACTTGTGCAAAGCTGAAATGCAATTTTCTTTTATAAAAATAAAATTAATGGCGGCTGCGCTTCAGCCTTCTTCATTAAATAACACAACATATAAACCAGAACAAAACTATTTTATTTATATTATTAACATCTGAACTTATATATAACTTTGAATGTGTATAAAACTAAAATAAAATTCTCTTATATAAAAATAAAATTAACTTGTATTAGGCCACTAATCTAATATGACTAGCCCAGTCAACAAAGGATAAATAAATAAGTGAAAGAAATAAATTACAACACTTTAAATGTTACTTAAGGACAATTTACATTTGGTTTGGTGCTGTATCACTGTACTGAAAGGTATTGCCAAGAGCAGCATCAGGAGAGTAAATAGGAGACTGTTATGCAGTGGATGGAATTGGAAGAAAGAGAGTGAGAAAGAGTAGGCAAGAAATGAGCAATCCAATATTTATTTATTTATTTAGTTTGTTTACTGGGGTAGTCAACTGATCGCAACACATCATTTGCAGGCACTGCCTGGATAAACAGAACAGAACAGAAACAAGTGGGCATAGGAAGTGGAGAGGCAGAAGACAGTATAAGAACTATAGCCAATAGTTTCTCATACAAGTTAACATCTTCCTGTGCTAAACCCTTCATTACTAAAAATTCAGTCACTCACTGAATTTCTATATTCTGGGATATGGCTGAATATAAATCAATAGTCAAAAATATATCATTGGCTCTAAAATCCAACTGGTTAATCATACTTAAACTCCAAGAGTCTTCACAAATTTGTTTTTTATCCTTTCACAGATCTTTCTATTTATAATCCATGTATTTAGCACAAGAATAAGTAAATGAATGTCTCCCATCCACAACAGGACACCTAGGTGGATTATTTAAATCCTTGTGGAGTTTAGGAACTCCAAAAATAACAGGAGTCATTGGGGCTCCTATATATAAATAATTATAAAGCCTGGCCAGATCTCCCCTAGTAGTATAAATACCCCCTTTGGTCTCCACTGAAAAGAAGCTACTAGTCTAGTAGGACTAACCCGGTCATCAAAAAGGAAAAAAAATTCCCACTTACTATCCCCAAATACCTGCAAATCTATTGCCAAAATATTCTCTTTTCTAAGCTAAAATATGCACTACCACTACTCAGCAAGCACTCCATCTATAATTGTCAAAAACTACAAACAGCAGAATTAAAGATTGGTTAGCTAGGAGATAAAAATGTAGCTAAGAAAACACCATTGTGATGTACCCACTAGTATCTATAGCAAAGCCTGTGTTTATAGGCTTGAAAGAATCCAGAAAACATTTACAAGAAAAATGACAGTCTTGGTGGTCTGCTACATAATGCTAGATTAAAGACATTAAATTTACATTTTGCTGTATACAGACAAATGAAGCAGAATACTATTCTTTTAATGAAAATATTACATTGGTGAATGGTGTTACATTCATGACCACTGCAGCAACATTAGTCTAGAATGTATTGGTCAATTTACCCACTTCTTCTACAAATTAAGAAAATAGCAGCATTATTTGCAGGAGTAACATATTGTGAAATGCCTGGTTACATTACACAGAGTAGCTTCCTCTCTTGCCTTTTTTTTTGACAACTTAAGATAACAGGGTATGCCAAAAAGTACATATTGTGGAATGCCTGGTTACATTACACAGAGTAGCTTCCTCTCTTGCCTTTTTTTTTTTTTTTGACAAGTTAAGATAACAAGGTATGCCAAAAAGTACATTTGTGTACACTTACCATAAATATAGATGTTTGCGTGTATTCACTGTTGCAGTCATCACATGTGGGTTTTCTGCCTGCAGGTAGCCCTCAGCCGGCCTGAATACCAGTGTCTTCGGATTTCTATGTCAGATGCTGTCGCTTTTTCCATGCCGTCAGGTCATCAGGGGTATAAAACATGCAGCCGATGCAATGACATCAGTTTTTCTTGTCCCAGATGTCAGGTGCCCCCACAATAGGAAGCAGTTATATGGTATGGAACACCCCCAGCAAAAAGCAAATACACATAATATAATATATGCCAAACAAGAAGGAAGGTAAAAGTCAAGAAAAGTCAGGGGGCTGGTGGGAGGGTAACCAGGACAGCAACAGTGAATACACTTGAACATCTACATTTATGGTAAGTGTACACAACTGTACTATGTTCTTTGTGTTTCACTGTTGCAGTCATCACATTTGAGTTGATTCCCAAAGCTAAGGAAGGGTGGAGGCAGTTAAAGAGCATTAGGGCTAGCAATCAGGCCCTGTTAGACTGCTGTGGAAGCTCTGGATTTAGAAAAGATAGGCAGGTGGTAATGCTTGGTGAAAGTATGTACAGAGCTCCAGGTAGCAGCTTCCAGGATGTCCCTGGTAGGGACTCCTCTGAGAATTGCCGTAGAGGTAGATGCAGCCCTGGTGGAAAGTGATCTTATCCCCTGTGGGCATGGCCGGCCTTAGGCATAGGCCAACTAGGCGGCCGTCTAGGGCGCTGGTGTAGCAGGGGCGCTTTTCCAGTATGGTATCGAACAATTTAAACCAGCACCGGATGCCAATCCAAAATCATGAAACATCGCAATTCATTTGCAAGTATAGGAAAAGGTATGAAAAAAAAAACGGAACCAGCTATTGCTAAGTTAAAAGCACACGCTAAACGTTCAAGTAAACACACTGTCCTTAGACTCCCTATTAATAATACAGTGCCTTAAAGTTCCCTTTGAATTACTCGGGTACAGATGGTTTTCTAGGCGGCCTGACTTAAGGGGAAACTACCATAATTAGACCAGTTATCAATTTATAGTTATTTACCTAGGATTAAAATCTTGGAAAAGGCCTCTTAAATTCATGATTCCAGTGGAAAATGTTCTAGATTTCCAACATTGTACAGGAAAATGCCAGTTAAACTACAAGAAGACTGCCGTTTTCCCACAGAAGAACAATTCATTAGTACCTCCATTTTCCAGGTTAGTAACAGTACAAACTTATAAGTCCAACCAAGGAGTGCCAAAGACCAAGAGATTGCCAAGTGTTCCACTCAATTAAGTTTATTGCAAAAGCCAAACGTACCTGTTAAAAAATTACATAAACGCTTTTTTCTCATATACATCCAAAAACGCGTTTTGGTCCATATAACTAGGACTTCCTCAGACATCCTCATGTCTTCCTGTCTTTCTTCATGTCTGAGGAAGTCCTAGTTATATGCACGAAAATGCGTTTTTGGATGTATATGAGAAAAAAGCGTTTATGTAATTTTTTAACCGGTACGTTTGGCTTTTGCAATAAACTTAATTGAGTGGAACACTTGGCAATCTCTTGGTCTTTGGCACTCCTTGGTTGGACTTATTAGTGGTTTTGGGTGCCTTGCGCTTTGTTCGTGAACAGTACAAACTTGCTTTCCGTCAAGGTTCCTTGTATCCCATCATGCACTGGACGTGAAACTTGCTCCCTAAGCTAAAGGTCAGTCAGAAAAAATGTTGCCACACCCCTTCGACGTCAGAGCTGATCTTTACATTCTTGTCCGCAGTGTCAGAATATAAACTATTTATAGTTTTCCTCATTCTTATAATTTCATTTAGAAATTGGTTTAGGAAGATAAGATTCCACAGTTTAATACTAGCTGTGGGTACTTTGCTCCCGCTCTTCAAGCAGCCAGACTGAGTTAACCGTGTGTGTGTGTGTGTGTGTGTGTGTGTGTGTGTGTGTGTGTGTGTGTATATATATATATATATATATCAATATCAATATAAATGTAGAGAGAAAAATCTCTAACTATACATATATAGAGCGATATATATATATATATATATATATATATATATATATATATACACACACACACACACACACACACACACATATATATATAGACTCACACACTAACGGAACTGAACCGCCCAAAGGTTCTACTACACTTAACATAGTTAAATAAATGAAATTAATATATGCACAGCACAACATGTAACATTATATATGCATACATATACATATAAATACATTATATATATATATATATATATATATATATATATATATATATATACACACACACACACACACACACACACACACACACACACACACACATTCATAGACACATTGAACAATACACACACACAAAGATACAAATGCATATTACCTCAAGAACACTGCCTGTCTACATCTACCCCTGCAGATGAAATTCATTATTTTAAAAATAAATAAATAAATAGATAGAATATAAAATGAAACACTGACACAGCAGGAAAATGGCATTACCAGCAAGATGGACCCAATTCTATATAAGCAAACTAAGACTGATTAAACAAACAAACTATAAAACCAATAAATCTTAGCACAGTCATCTTTACACTAATAAAACACATTAAGATATTAACGGACACTCCTCCTTCTTCTCTTTCAGTTGTTCCTGTTAGGGGTTGCCACAGTGGATCATCTGTTTCCATTTCTTCCTGTCCTCTGCATATTGCTCTGTCACACCAACCACTTGTTAACCTATTCTAATATTTCCTCTTCAATCTCAATTTTCACCTTCTTCTGCTTTCTCAATTTGCTGCCATGACAAGTGTTTTGACTGGATTAAATTTCACCCCAATGTCTGCCTTCAGTTTTCCATTCTATATTCCCATGTTGTTGTGTCTTTCGGCTTTTCCCGGTTAGGGGTCGCCACAGCGGAACTCCAGTCCGCTAATGATTGGCAGTAGATTTTTATGTGCTGAGTTGCTGGCCCTGATGCACAACCTTCAGCGAAGGTATGCCCATTCATGCATGTCTTCACACAGAAGATGGTCTAGCTGAGAATTGAACAGGACAACGTCTTACTGTGAGGTGACAATGCTACCGCAGCACCACCACCGCAGTATTCTATATTCCCATGTAATTGTCTGAAATTCTTGTTGAAAGTGTGCTTGTACCTTATTTCCATACCTGGCTTGGTCACATATCTATCCTATAGATCTCACACATGCTATTTTGAGGTGCTGTCATTCTTCTTCAACTTCACCCATTTCCTCTTCTTCCTGAAGTGCTAAATCTCTGAGTGTTTCCTTGAAGTCTTATGCTTTTTCTCTAGTCAACTTCTAGATCTACAGCCTAGTATCTGCTGACCTTAGAACCTTCTCTAACCACTGCTTTTAGCTGTTTGTGACCACCAGTGGTTTATGCCATGGGATGGTTATTTCACTGGGATGACTTGCAATCTTTGACTCTACTCCAATTCCCTTTCCTTAGTAGGAAAACATTTCCTGGGGTGTATGTTGGACACTCTTGTATGTCATCTTGTGACTATCACTCTTCGCTAACCAGGTATTGGCCACCATCAAGCCATTTGATATACAGAAGTCTAGAATGACTTATCCTTCTTTATTCCTGTTGTCCCATCAATGTGGACCCTGACAGTCTTCATATCCTGTTCTATCTGCCTCAGTATATGCATTTAGGACCCCCAGTATTATCATCAACTCAGGTTGCTCTGCTTTATCTAGTTGACCCTACAACTGCTGCAGTCCTGCTTTATCTAGCTGGTCCTGCAACTCCTGCTGAAATGCAGTCTCTTCCTCGCTATCACAACTTTGCTATGGTGCATAGGCTGAGATTATGAATAGTACCCTATCCTTACATTGGAGTCTGATTACCATGAGTCTATCACTGATTCTGATAATATCCCTCCCTGTTTTCTGGAGACTCTACCTCATTACAATTCCCACACAATTTCTATTCTATCTTTCCCCTGAGTAGTAGACTACATCCATCTTGGATCTGTGCTTACCGTCATGCCATCTACTTCCAAGTAGCATCCTGTCAGTGAACCTATATTAGGAGTAGTGATCATTATTAGACTCCTCCCACAATTAGCATGGGTCACTGGCATAGGTCACTGTAGGTCGGGTCCCCAACCCACTTATCACCAACAAATGCCCATGTCCATTTTTGTTGACCTAGAACCAATTTTTTTGCACAACTGAGTGACTAGCCCTGACGTGGTGCACAATCTGTGATCTATATTCTCCTGTCTAGAGGATACTGCAAACCACAGCTGATAGCTAAAGTGGTTGGTTTATACAACACTTCCTCTTATAAGTACTACCTATCGCCTGTGCTGCTGCCCATTACTACTTTCTGATGAGTTTGAGGTGGAAACATGCAGAATGTGTGTTTTTTTGTTTGTTTCTTTTTTGGAAGTTGAGAGGAGCCCCACACAGACACAAGCATTAAAAAGCAAACTGCACACACACATTGACTAGAGATCAGGATCAAACCTTGTACCTTATAACTTTTGTATGGGAGGTGAAGACCTTAACCATTATGAGAAATGGTCTCCTCCTACAAAGTAAGAAACATAAGTCATATTTATCCCCCTAAATAGCAACAACATAAACATAATGGAAGATTAACATAACTCATAATATCATTATATTAGGAAATGAAAAAATATATAGGACCTTATCCTAGGTTATAGAAATGGAATCAGAGCTGATGACATCTGGTAGATGCACACTGGGACAAAGAAATGAGGACACCAGAGAAGAAGCCCAAGTAGCTCCAATTTCAGAGAAGGTCAAAAAGAGCAAATTACAGTGGTTCAGGCACATGTGCAGGAAAGCAGAAGACAATCTGTTGGAGAAGATTTGAGACAGACACTCATAAGGCAATAGGAAACAAGAGTATCCAGTAAAGAGATGGATGGATTGTGTGAGAGAAGACCTGTGATGGTCAGGCATAGCTACAGAAGAAGGTAGGAGTCTGGCATTGAATCAAGAGAGATTGCGACAGTTGACACGCCACCTCAACCCCATATAGAAAATGGGAAGAAGTGGGTTGATGATGATGACTTCAGCTACAACTTCCCTCTTCTGCAATTAGCCTATATCGCTTTAGCAAACTAATCAATACACCTCCTAGTTATCACAAAGTTAAAAGCAAACAATGTACCACTGACTGGATTCTAACTTCACACCTCAATAAAATAACTCACAGTGGCACTCTCCCATACAATTATGCAATAAGAATTTGTAAAATCCATTCTGTCCTTAGCAACATACTACTGGGAAAGTGGACTGCTGCAATGAAAAGTTAAGAAGCACTGTATAGTATGCAGTTGTGATTGCAAGCTAACCTTTTAAAATAAGATGGCACTTCACTGGTGCTGCCTTACTGAATCAGGAACAGCATGAGAAGGGTGACAATTTGCATATGTACTCTGTATGGAGTACAATTCTTACACAATGGAGTAAGACCATATATGTGTTCTTGCTCCAGTTATAGAAGATCTCTGTGAATAATTGAGGGTTTTAGTATACAAGTATACTGCATAGCAGCTCTGTTTTACTACAAACCAATGCTTATCATTAGAGCTTTTTGAATTCAACTCCCATGTTTCTTCACTGTGAATTCTTGGTGTATTATATAAAGGCATTTAAGTAACTTTCCTTGTTTCATTACTTCTATTAATATATGATTTTATTTCACTTTGTTATACTTCTGCTTGTTTCATAAGTTCATAACTTAGAACTAGGCTACTTGCCCTTGTAGGCCATTTCAAGCTTAGCCAATCACTTCATTTGAAAAAAGAAACTGCACCTTCTGTCTGAAAGGTACATGGCCGGCCTTAGGCATAGACAAACTAGGCAACAGCCTAGGACGCCGTACAGGCCGGCCTCATAAGGGGCGCCAAATCCGCAAAACAAACCAAAGTTAAAAAGTAAAACTTTCTTAAATTTTTACATTGCGCCCGACACCCGTTTGTACACAGTAGCATTGCACCCTCCCCCCACGACTGACTACACATATTAGTAACGCCCTCCTTGGCTACTGCCAATCGACAGTATATAATGCAGCTCATGCCCGTTTCTCATTCTTTTCTTCATGACAAGCTAGAGGCAGGCACATCTATTTGCTGATATTTGCTTCCTGAATTTTTTCTGGACTGGACGGCATGGCGTGGATCATCGGCGGCCTGGTTGGTTCGCTTCACCAAGCGGGCTCCCAACTGCTGTGGATTTAATTTATTTTGGCTTATTATGTTTGCTTTACCTTAAAGTAAGTTGATGCTACCGTTTTTGCTGCGCCTCTCACACGCAAGATTTATTTACTAAACTTTTCTCAGCACTGAACCAGCAGCTAAGATGGTATTCCAAAAACTGTAAATAAATTGCAATCCAAAACATTTCGCTTTAATGAAAAATATTCTTTTATAGCGATTTATTTACAGGTTTTTGGAATGCCATCTTATTGTAACCACCGACGGGGAGAAGAATATTTTTCATGAAGGGGAAATGTGTACCTGACACAATTGGGTAGAAGATAGAACGTTTAAAACCTAAAATTGAGGAATGCTCCCTATAATGAGGTGAATTTGAGACACAGATACGTATCTGTTATTGCCTGTGTCTGTGGGGGATGCTGCTGCTATCAGCATTTGATTTAAATTTGATTTAATTTCACAGTAAAAAAGTAAAGAGAAAAAAGAAGGTAAGCATCTGAAAGAGGTGAAAATGAACAGCTAATCTTTGAGAAGACCCTCTAAAACTGCTTGTAATGTAAGCAAAAAACAGGGAAAGTTTATTTTTATGTAATTAGTCACTGCAAAGAGGATTAAGAAAGCTATGACTGAAAGCTCTGCTGCTGTTTGATTACTGTGAAAGTTTCAAGGGTCTAGCATGCTAAGAAATCAGCTTAAAATGATCATTGCTATACCTTATTTATTTATTTACTGGCATTTGTTTACTGGGAAAGTCTTCTGGGTTAGGAACAATTTTTTTGTGGAAGGCCGAGGAGAACACCCAGTTTGCAAAAACACAAGAAAATGCATTATGAATCACAAGTAGAACAAAGAAATACAATACAAATCAAATACTATACAATTCAAGTCAAGGCACACTTAGAAGTATAAGCTAGTGCATTAACATGACAAATACAGAAAAAAATGCATGTAGTAAATATAGTACTACAAGGCTTGTGTACTGAGTATATACATCAAAGGGTGAGAGACCAGATAAGGTAAGTTAGCAGAGGAAGAAAAGGGAATACAAAATACGGAATATAGAATAGAGGAAAGAAAAATGGGTAAAAAGATGAGTCTCCTATTCTTTAATACCGGTCTTAAAGGTACCCTGTCATTGAGGCCCTTCCCTCTATTTGCCCTTAGTCTTATGATCCATCTTGTTTCAGAAGTTTCAGTGTAGTTTTGTATATCACCACCTCTATTCACTTCACTCTTAATGCATATATTATTGTACTCCCTTTGAAGGTTTAGAGATTTATGTTGGTTTTCTTTTGGGTGCATTCACTGTCAGTATTATGGAATTCTGTATTGCAAGCAGTTATGATGTATTATTTTTTAATTGATGCAGAAATGCTCCCAGTACATGCTCTTTTCAGTTTTTATAATGGAGTTATGATAAAACACGTCATTCTTGTATTTTAAAGTAAATCATAAAGATTTAAGAGTACAGAGCTGCAGGATTGCATATTTGGCAAATGGATTAACTGCATCAGGTTGTGAACCTTGGTCTGCCTCCATGCTAATATTTAACAAGTGTAGATTTATTTGTGTATACTACATTGCAATGTTTTTTGTTGTGAAAGGTTTGAAAAAGTGAATCACAATGTTTTACACTGACATTTGTTAACACTTCTATGTTCAGTTGGGTGATTGTCAGGAGTCGCACCATTATGCTTTTACCTTGCTGTTCAATAAACTCTTTGATGCTTCCTGTTTATCTTGCTCTTTCGATTTTTTCTTCAAACAAATGTAGGGATCATTCTAACTGCAAAAGTCTTTCTTGATGGTCTTGGTTTCAGGGGAGGCTTAGTTGCCAGACTTTTCTGTTTCAACACTAACTACTAACTGCAAGGACACTGCATGTGAAGAGAGTACAGTGGTATCTACTTAATCTTTTTAAACAATAGTTCATAGCCGCTAGAACATGTTCCTCATCCTCACTAGTCCTCTTTAAGAGGTACCACATCCATCTGTAACTCTTAATGGATAAACACTGCCATACAATTCTGAAATCCGCTGGCTATTGGTAAGTTGTATGCAAAGTTGAAGACTGCAGTCACTAGTAGTAGCACTGTTTTATTTGGCCTCTGGGTCAGCATAAAGCTGCAGCACCACCACATCACAATGTGTAGCTGTCTTTGAAGTATGTGGACTTGATGGTTGACCTGTGAAGAGCATGAAGCACATCAGGGTATATAGTAATGTGTTAATGTAGAGTTGATGCTACACTACAAATAAGAACGTTTACACATAGACATCAATGCACCTTGCAAAAAAGTTAATAGTCTTTCATGACTGTAGAGAAACTCTACACTAGCAGCAGATCAAGCAGATTTATTAAGGAGCATTCATCCTTCAATTGCAGTCTTAAGGTGTCACAGTATGACTGTTTTTTCATGCATTTAAACCTTGAAAGTTCTGGAGTGAGGTTAGTGGGAGTGGCCAATATGTGGGTGTGGCTCAAATAGGGTGTGGTTTGAGTATGGTGTGGGTGGGGCTTAAGGGGCGCCAGAGCAGTACTTCGCCTAGGGTGCCATTTCAGCTAAGGCCGGCCCTGCCTGTGGGGTAGGTTTCCATGGTGCTTGTAGCAGAAATGGATGCAATGGGCTATACATTTGGAAATGGTTTGCTTTGAAATGGCCTTTCCTCTGCCCCTGCAGCAAAGCTAACTAGCAGCTGGTCAGATTTTCTGTGAGGCTTTGTTCTGTCCAAACAGAATCTAAGCTGTCTGTGCACATCCAGAGAATGCAATATCCTTTCCCCCTTATTTTGAGGATTAGGGAAAAAAGTAGGCAAATGAATGGACTGGTTTAGAGCCACACTAGACACCACCTTGGGCATAAAGGATGGATTAGTCCTGAGGGAAGCCCTGTCCACATGGAAGATAATGAAGGGTTCCACTGCCATGAGGGCCTGCAGTTCAGACACTCTTCTTGCTGAAGTGATGGCTAGAAGTAAGGCTGTTTTCCAAGAAAGGAATTTCAACTCTGCTGTAGCAGCTGGTTCAAAGGGGGGAAGAGTGACTTTTTCCAATACAAAGTTAAGGTACCAGGCTGGAGTTGGAGCTCTCCTGGTGGGTCTTAAATTTTTGGCCCCTCTACGGAATTGTTTTAGCAGGGTATGAGAGAAGCGGGGTGGCTCAGTATTATAATGTGCTGAAATGGCAGCGGCATGAATCTTAATTGAAGAGAAAGGCAGGCCCTTGTGGAGCATTTCTGTTAAATAATCTAGAATATGAGTAAGCTGGGCACCACTGTGCCTGATCCTGGCTCCAGGAACAGTATCTTTTCCACTTTTCTGAATAGGATTTTCTAGTGCTAGGCCTCCTTGCCTCAAAAATGACATCCAGCACCTCCTTACTGAGGGTTGCTAGAGGTGAGCTCAGGGAATTAGCCGGGCTGCAAGGTTTGAAGCTGAGGGTGCAGAATCTAGCCCGCCTGCTGGGACAGCAAGGAAGGGGTCTGAGGCAGGTGCCATAATTGCAGCACTGTCAGGCTGCGCAAAAGGGGGTACCAGTGCTGGCGTGGCCAGTCTGGGGCAATCAGTATTGTCCTTGGCTTGTCCTGTTTGATCTTTAGTAGAACCTTCAAGAGGAGAGGCAGACGGGGAAAGGCATAAATTGAGACCCTTTCCCAGGTAAAAGACAGGGCATCCACTTTCCAAGCTTGACTGTGGGGAGTTCTGGTGTAGAAATTGTTTAATTGGTGGTCGGATGGCTTAACGAAGCCATTTTGGAGTATGCAGATCAAGAATGAAAGTATTTAGCTGACGACAAATAGTTTGGGCGTTGAACAAGACACAAAACCGACAGCGAGGGACGTCATGGTCTGGGCCTAAACAGGTGACGCAGTAAGAATGAAAATCTCCATGAGGTATTTGCTTTCCACAGGCAAGACAATTGTTAATTTTTTTTCTGACATCGGTTAGAACAAGAAAAAGGGATCCCCAACGGGGTACTTATCTTTTTGAAGACTTCAGGTCTGAAACACGAAAATGAAAATTTCAGGAGTCAACCGACCAGCATTTGCGAACTGCTTCTGCTTCGGGCACCACACGGCAAGAAAGACTGATGTAATGGCGTCGGCTGCATGTTTTATACCCCTGACGACCTGACGTCGTGGAAGAAGCAACAGCATCCAATGCAGAAATACGAAGACTCTGGTATTCAGGCTGGCTGAGGGCTACCTGCAGGCAGATAACCCAAATGTGATGACTGCAATAGTGAAACACGAAGAACATCCAGTACACTGAACAGTGATCACACACACACACACACACACATATGGGGGGAGGGGGTCCTTGCAAATCTCTAAATTTACAAATATGAAAATCTTGCATGCAATTCAAAAAATTTCTTGCACCCATCTCACAGATGACTTATAACAATTACTACATATTACCTTTGGAGACAGAACAATTCAATTATACAAGGCACACAGGTACATTAAACATCACACAAGTGAGAACAGTCACTACAAACACACACAAAAGAACTCCTCTCCTCTTAAGAAAAAGACCTACATGATCCACCTACCACAGTACACCATAAGTGACTAACAAGGAAAGGACGCAGGCAGTCTACTTTCCTCTTGTAAAGTAACAATCAATTCAGGAAAGGGGGAAACCGCTACATAAGCGCCATTACAAAAATAAGGATCCTTTGGAAGTTTTGGGGCCCTGTAAAAGAAGTGGTATCAAATATTTTCTATCAAATGAAGTTTGTATTCATGATAAGCTCACAAGAAAGAAAAAAATAACTTCTGTTAAGCCGTGTTCTTTAACTCATGGTAAGAGACAAGGTGCATATAACCCTCCTAAAGGAGCAGCACACACACTGCAGCCTTTTACGTTTACAGTGTGCTGTCTGTGAAAGCAGCCCATGGCTTAAAAAAATAGTGCTGCCTCAGTACTACAGTTAAGATCCAAAACAACGAACTATGAATACAAAAAGTGTTTCACTACATCACCAATACGTATCTATTTTTTTTCCTTTGACGATTTAATATCAGTCATGCACTACAGAAGAAACCTGTTGAAATATAACTTATCCATCAGAAGAACTACAATACACGTTAAATATGTTAACTGTACATCAGAAACCAACACAGCAGGTTTGCACCACGATAATGTCAAGGTTACACTGGCCTAGAAGGTACGTCACTATTACGTCAATAAATTCTGTAAGTTTCATCACCTTTATTTTTGGGCATGTTGTGATGCCGTGGTAAACCTTCACTTCACAGTGTATATCCCGAACAATTGGAAAGACAATGCTGCAGTAAGTGCTCGAGAATGATTAAGCCCAGTTAAAAATACAGCACACAGGAAATAGTTAATGTACCTGTACCTCTCACACTTTGAAGGCCAGCTGCACTACAAAGTCCATGCACTCTTGCCATGCCATTGATCTTGGAACTCATCCCTTTTCTTCTCAGAAGCCTCTTGGACATACAATCCACTGACTGACTCATGTTTGTGTACTGGGTGGCCATCCCTCTCTCGAGTCTCTCTGGGAAGGGAAGAGCTGTTGCAGCATGCAAGATGCGACTCCAGCAGACATAAACATAAACACTTCACACACTCAGCCACCCTCAGTTGAATTCCGACAGGCTGGCAGTCTGCTTAAAAAGCTGACATCATCGCGCATGCCTCTGCACATGATGACATCAGCCCAAAAAAAAAAAAAAAAAAAAATTAAAAAAAAAAGGCCGGGAAATTCGGGAATTAATGGGGCTACTCAGGAACTTGTGGCACCCCATTATTTGGACCTCAAAACCGGTAAAAAATGGGGAATTTGGTACGGTTGAGAGGTATGCTCATGGATCCTACACAGTCAAATGCCCTCTTTCTGAGACTCATTGTATTTAGAAATTAGGGTTTGCTGCATGTATTACTTTGTATGTGCATTATGCATTTGTGTGCAATCGACAATGACACAAGTGTATACTTGCTCTTTGTTTCTATCTATCTGTCTGTCTATTTATCTAATCTAGTTATCTCTCTGTCTAGGACTGCCAGGAAGCAAATCTGACTTCTTACTGTTTCACTTTAAAATACATATTTCATTTTTTTTTCAAAAGACGGAAAAAGCTGAACAGCATTCTCTAGGTAGAAAGGGCACATGGATTCCCCACAGTTCCCTAACTTTACTGTCTATTTAAATACTCTAATTTCAGGTTTTGAGCTATTAGACTGACTGACTAGTACTGGATATGACATATGCAAACCAACCAAGAGTCTCAATGTACTGCTTTATAACAGGCACGTGAAACCTGAGAGAGAGGAATTGTCATAATGCTGCAACTATAGAAAGACATGTCACATTTTTAAGGGGATAGCAAGCCTCCAACTGAAGGCCAGAACACAGCTCAGTGAAATAATATTCACAAAGTCTGTTTTGCCAAACTCTCTGGCCAAACACATTTTAGTGGAAGCAGATCTCCAGAAGAAGATCCCACCTGTAGCTCAAATAAATATATCTTAACATGAAGTCATAGCACCTTAGGATAGATGGTATTTCCAGGGGTGGGGATACTTGTTGATTGCCATTTCTGTAAAATAGATTCAGTGAAACAACTTTTGTTGAATCATCCATCAAACTTTCTAAATGTCTCTTGATATGTGATTTAAGGGTGACAGTATGAGCTATTTGATGGTGAGCTGGTTATAACGTATATTAATGTACAATATGCTGGTCTTAATGGCTCATGCTGGAAGAATTTGAAAGCTATGGATTCTCATCTCCATGCCAAATGCTTGAATTCCTGTTCCATACTGTCACAGTGATGCAGTGTTAGGAGAAGGGTTTCACTCCTAAAGTGCAATTTTTGGGATAAGAAGCCAAAGTGAGGTTCTGTCTACATGAGTTGGTAGTAAATCAGGTGGATGTAAAAGATATCATGGCATAACTCTCAACTGTACAGATTTTTGTAGAATGTCCATATTTTTGCCACATATTTTGGTCCATTTTTCATAAAACTGTGGTTTTATGGTAAATCATTAAAGAATGAAGTCAGAAAATAATAACAGACATTGGAGTTTCAAACTTCACATGCTTCACAAGATTCAAGCTAACGCAAAACCTGTTATTCTATCAACCTTCTAAGTTTGTAAGAGCAATATTTAAAAACTTTCCCTATTTTTGGGCCTTTGTCCCCCGATTACTTATGGCTTTGTCTAGATATTTTGCTCTAAGAAATTGAGAGCTATGCATGGCACTGATCAAGAAGTTGAAGTTAAACTCCCTACAAAATCAAAATACAGAATGAGTCAAACTATTCAAAAAAAATCCACTGCTAAAACTATGGGTGAATTCACTCTAAACATTCTTTTTTTACAGCCTTCATGAAGGGGATTTGGCCCCCTACACCTTCCTAAGTTATATATACTACCTTAAAGTTTTGCATAGCACTGGGAGAGTGAAAACACCAAGAAAGGGTGAAACACAGTTCACAAAAATGTAATTCCGCAGCAGAGCAGGCAACGGACGCAAAAACAATCTGTGAGTTGAAACTTTGATGAGTTTGACTATTTCACTACATTTGTGAGTAGTCTACCTTTAATCACCTGTAGATTTCTCCTATAGTGCTTACTGGAAAGACTATCTGGGATTCACTAACACCTACACTAAGTGTACATCATACAGACAACACATGCATAGCTCACACCTTCTTCCTCCTAATTTTAGTTTCCCTACTGATTTTCTTGTAGTCTTAAATATCGAGGGGAATTCATAAACGTTACCACAAAGTACAGTCTACATGTACACTTACTGTATTCTCACTTGAAACTAGGCTGAACTTAGTGGGTTGAACATAGTCAAAAAAGTACGCCAATAAATAAATAAATGACCGAGCCAATTCACACACAAGGGGTGCATTCATTAGAAACTACACTGCATCCCCTGACACACTGGCCACTTCTATGACAGTAATGTTTCACAGTTCCTCAGGTCAGCAGCGAGTAATCTCATTTACCACCTGAATTTGAAGATGAAATCCAGAGTTTCAGTCTAGGTCTTCCAAATGAAATCCCTTGATTGTTTAAAAAGTTGAGGTGAAACTTTTTATTCATTCCTTATGCTAACAGAACTCTTTATCTTAAAAACAATGACAAACACAATATGAAGCTTACTTCCTCTACAACTCAAAGGTCAGACACATTGCCTCACAAAAAGGTTCTGGAATATGCAGCCAACTCACTCTCAACGGAGATGTCTGACTGCATTTGTTGTTAGCCTGGCACTGTTAATGACATTCAGAACACTAGAAAGGCCTGCAAACTGCTGATCAGAAGTACTGTGTCTCAGCTCATTAATAATTACATGGCACAGGAAGCAAAGATGCTTTATTCACAGGGATCCATAACTGAGAATCTCTCCACTGGGAATGCAGATATTTATTTCAAGAAAGGACAGTGCAGAAAACAAGAATGGAGACATGATTCTTCATCAATTTAAGACCCCACCGCCAAACAAAAGCAAGAAAACTAGCAGCTTACTAAATATTTGACAAATTCTGGTGCTTCCCCTCTTTCAGAAAAAATAACTGTTGTAGAGGTTTTAACTGCTCTACCAAGCTAACCATTTGTTGTTTTCCAAGTATAATGTAAAAATCAGAATGAGCTATACCGGCTTCTGCTCTTACCCAACATGTACATTATGCCTTATTTTTCATGTACCTCCACATTTACTTGAGGAACATAAAACATTTTATTTGAAAACAGGTTCTTTTTCTGCAGATTTATTTTGATTTTCATAGTAATAGAACTTATTTTATAATATGCTGTCTCTCAGTCTGGACGAGGCCCTAAAAAATAATGAACCTTGACCCATCCAGACACTACAACCAGAAGATGGCTTCAAGTTCATGACCTCCCATCCACTCTTAGCATTTGCTAATGGAAAAATAAAAGCAGATAGATAATTTAGACAGTCAGTAGTGTGTGCTCTGGGATTTTTGCATAGAAATAGAAGTAGTTATTGTTTTGACCACACAAACCCTATAAAGCACACACAGGAGAATTACATCATGGCAAGCTATAGCACATACATACAAGATAAAAAGATCAAAAATGTGATTATGCTGTGGCTGTGTGTAGAATTATAGACAAGACAGTGGTCATCGTATACAGTAACCTTTTAATGTATGTACATTGCAGAGTAAATTAACTGGGCACACAAAGACAATATGAGCTTTTGAATTTGTTTAACCCTGGCTGTATATTATTAAAGTTAGCAGATAGTGCAGGACTGAAAAAGGAAGGGGAAGAGAAATGCAATAAAGTTTTGGGCTACAACTTACTGAGTAACAGACCGTAAATTCTCCATTTTTATGTCATTGTGGCTATGTGTCATGCAGGGCAAGGGTATACCGTATCAGTGAGGCACAGAAAAGGTTCACCTACAAAAAAGACTCTGTTAGACTCACTAGATTTACATAAGAACCCAAGGTTTCTTATTTTTCTTTACTTCACTGAAACTATGATGCAAGGCAATGTGGCTTAATAAACTATGACATCCACACAGATAGACCAGTCACCAGGAAACTGGGGAACTGTTAAACAAGCAGCAGAAATCTTTACTTTCAACTTCACTTGTACAGTGTGATGAACAGGGGGAATGAGCTGGTGACTGTAAATCCATTCAGCTGTACAAATCAGGGATAAGTAATCATGTAAATTCACAACATCCAAAAGCCATAGAAATATTTTTTTTCATACTTACTATGTCTGTGGGAATTTTGTGATGTACAATCTGTGCACATGCTCACTTAGAATTCAGTTATTTGCAGCCCACTGACGTGGGGGAGGGCATCTACCTACATCATCAGCAAACTGAACTCAAGTTAGTAGCCTGAGATGCAAAACACTTGGGGGACTAAGCTGATGAATGTCTATTTTTTTTCTGGGGGACAGAATGGAGTTTTCTCATGCTCACTTGCTCCTTCACAAAGACCGAGGCGTTAGCAAGGTCAGGGGCACAAAGACAAATCATGATGACAGCTGTGCGACGGGGAGATTGTGTGTCAGTGCATTTTTGTGTACATGAATGGATGTCACTACCACATGAAATGCATTCTGTTCGGTAACACCTAGGCCATGTATTTAAAAAAAAATCACTGCCAACTTTGACAACTCTCATCCCCAGATTATAAAGTGGGAAATGAATGGCATAAGAATATCTAGGATATGGAAAAGGGGACAGGCACAAAGATGTCAGCGGGAAGATCGGCAAATACCAACTGGTCAACTGTGCAGTGCCAGCTTTCAGAAATGAATGCTAACACTACATCTACAGTCAAGGCTGAAGCATTTTAATTTCCAGAGAAGAACTTTTTTGCTCTGCAGCTTAAAATCGAAGGGAGCCAAAACAGGAAATGGCACAGAGCACCACATAAGCTAGTTATGGTTCTGATGAATGGATAACTGATGGAGACGGCTGAAGCTGTGCCTCAAGGGGGTTTGTAAAAAATAATTTGTCAGCTGATTATGAAAGTATGAGGAAGACTATAAGCATTTGGTGTAGCTAGGATTTTTTGAACTGCATACAGGTTTTCAGAATGCCTGCCTTTACATCTCCAGGCACAGGTCAGGTAACTAGTCCCCGGGCCAGTTTGGGCATGTGTCTGTCCCCATGTCCCCCTGACCCCATCCTCTGTCTGAAAATCCTATTGTGTCATACAAGCCTCTTGTGCCAGAACTGTAGCTGGGGTCATTTAGCACCTGGTCTCAGTCCCTTGAAATAGTGCCCCAACCTCTCAACTCACAGTAGGAATTTGGCTATTGGTTTGCTGTAGGCCAATCCATGCCCTTCCCCCAACTCAGGAGAAAAAAAAAAACTCTAGGAAGGAGCCAAAAAAAAAAAAAAAAAAAAAAAAAAGGAAAGGAAAGAAAGGAAGAAATTCTGTAACACAAAGTGCTGATGCAGGATTCGGAGCTCCTGAGTGCCCCCCCCCCCCAACCTTTAATTTGCTGCTGCCTTACGCTTTGCCCACATCCTTCCCATCAACTGTTGTCCATCTCCTGTCTGTCTTCCCTTCTTCTCCCTTTCTGAACCCCCCATGTTGTGTGGTCATCCACCCTGTCTTTTTGTCTTGCTAATGTTTTTTTTTTTTTTTTTGGTCTTTACACTTATATCTTCCCTTACTGTCATCTCCAGCCTTGCTTTCCCTTATACCCTAACCTTTTTCTCATAGAAGGTACAAAAAGACTCTGTCTCCACAAAAGAGATATATATCCCCTTCTTTCCCGCCTCCTCCTAATTCCCCCATGTTATCCTTTGTCTTCTATTTCTCCTTTTTCTTATCCACTCCTTTTCACTGATATAAAATAAACAAACTGTTGTCCATTAATGGGTGGATTCATATCAAGTCTCCTAATGCAGTGGATTTATCTCCATAGTAGCACTGCTATGCATAGGTATGCACAACATCTTGCAGCCAAGTCTCATAATACTTGAACAAGGACACGTCACTAGTTACAGCTGATATTCACATGTATGCATGTCTTACATATGTGTGCTGGAATTTTCCTTCATAGTTTCTTTGCCTTACACAGTTTCAGCTCTGTACAATTTGGGTGTGCAGATCATTGAAACTCATACACATGTGAAAACCACAGCTTCTTTGACTGGATATATATATATATATATATATATATATATATATATATATATATATATATATATATATATTCATATTTGTTTACCAGAGTAGTATGCAGATCAATACTGACTGATTCCAGGCTCAGCCCAGGTGAAATACCAAACATTTCACAAACAAAAAAAGGCAGAAATATAAGCAAATGCAGAGTAGTTCAGACCAGTTACATACAACCTTCAGAAAATCTGACAGAGGAAAAGGAGATAATGTTAGGTGATATGTTGTGTGTTGAAGCAGGAGCATTTGGCTTGGAAGAAGACATGCTTTTTGAGTTGCATTATGACTTTGGAGTAAGTATTACTTTCCTTTAAGCAGATAGGGAGAGTCTGCTAAAGAGTAGGTGCCTGATAAGAGAATGCATGTCCAATGCTGTGGAATTTGGTTCTAGGGATAATGGGAGTTGGTGAGGCTCGTGAGTTGTGTCTCAGGTTGTATGGGGAGTTTTTTTCATGAAGTTTAGCTGTGAGTAAATGTCTGAAACTGGAGAAATTTCTAGAGATGGGATCCTAACAGGAGGTTAGATTTTTGTTTTATGGGGAGCCACTTTTCTTCTAGGATGAAACAGTGATGTTCATAGAGAGGTGAGTTTATGATGAACTGGTAGCACCAATATTCATTGATCTCCCTTAAACACTTGTGCAGTATCAGACTATAAATATCATACTGTTTTACATGCAGTTGTTTTTTAATAGAAGCATTAAGTATCAAAGGGTGGAGAAAAGTCTTTACACAAGAAAAGTGTGTAACAGCATGGAATCATATAACATTTTTACTTTGACTGATCATGTATTACTGGTGTATGTTGGAAAGCTCTGAAAGGAGTATGGATTCCCAAGGTTGTAAACAAAAATCAGGTAATAAATGGGCAGGATGAAATGAAAAGAAACTGACAGCAGTACTGGTTGTATGAAACTGATATAGAGACTCAGAAAAGTTACTGCATGGGTAAGCCTGTTTTACACATTGCAGTAACCATTTCTAATTCACAGGCAGCAATAATGCAGTGCTGCACCTGGGCTGTCTTTGTGGAATACTGCAAATACTATTAAGGCATTCTGGGGGAGTAGCACGTATGCAAATCAGCCTTGTGTTCTCTTTTGGAAATGCCTGCAGTAAAGCATTTACACATCCCAGTGTTTCAGAGAATCGCTCTACTGATTAAGTTAGCTCGTATGGCTATTTTAATTAGCACAAAGTTCAGGTTCACTCATTGCTTTCAATGGGTGAGATCATGTTAGAGGGAAGTATACATCCCATCTTCTCTGCTCAATAATTCTGGACAAAGCCAAACATAATGGGGGAGTGGCAAATTTTAAATAAATATTTAAATATTGCTCTTATAAATTTAGAAAGTTGATAGAATAATAAGTTTTGCATTAGCATGCATTTTCTGAGGGATCTGAAGGATGTGAGTCTGAAACTCAAAGGTCCGTCATAATTTAGTGACAGGAATCATCACTGATTTGACAGAAAATCACATATTTTATGAGAAACATACCAAAAACATGAGGAACAAATTTGGACATTCTGTGAAATTCTAATCAGTTCAGAGGTATGGAGTTAAGTGCCGGTAACTTTAATGGACAGGTACTATTGGTGTGTGTGTGTGTGTGTGTGTGTGTGTTGTGGGGGCCGGGGTGGCTTGCATGTTTGAGTGTATAGAGAGATGACTGGTTTCTTGTGTGTGTGTGTGTGTGTGTGTGTGTGTGTTGTGGGGGCTGGGGTGGCTTGCATGTGTGAGTGTATAGAGAGATGACTGGTTTCTTGTGTGTGTGTGTGTGTGTGTGTGTGTGTGTGTGTGTGCGTGTGCGTACAACTGTGTTGTCTGCCTTGGTGGCTGCATTTGGGGGGGGGTTAGGGAATAGGTAGGCTAGGTGTGTGTGTGTGTGTGTGTGTGTGTGTGTATGTATATGTACATGGGTGAAAGGGTGAGTGTATTTATGAGTGCGATCAGCTGAGGGAAGGAGGGCTGTGTGTGTAGGGTGCTGGACTGTCATACCTGCAAAGTATCACAATATTGGGGGGAGAGGACATTAGAAATATGGTTTGCACCACAAAGGACATATGGGGTAGGTGGGAATACTAGACACCAGAGATATTAAAAGAACAACAGTTTTGTACTACAAAGGAGATATGGGTGAGAGGAACACTACACAACATGGACACTCAATAAATTATCCCAACTCCTTTTAAAAAAAAAGGAGGAAGAGTTTTGAACCCAGTATCCTTTGCACAATGAACACATCTTCACAGCATCATGCCTCTCTGTAAACACTGGACAACAGGGATAGATGTTAAACATTAAACTAAGTCCTTTAAAAATTGGAAAAAACTTCAAACCCCGCACCTTTGCCACACGAAACATCTTATAAACAGTACATCAGACCTCTGCACCATACAGGCAACCTTATTTTTAAGCATTTTGTAAATAATAATAGTTAATAGAGTAACAGATCTACTTTCATGATGCAATTTCTGGGCAATAAGAAGAATGAAGCTGTGATGTCTGGCATTACTGACTGTACTCATCAGTGGCTTACAAGGGGAGGAGAAAAAAATAAGAGGATATATTAGGGGCATTCTGTCAACTCAAAAGACAGGTAATAGATATACTGGTGCGCGCAAGCGAGCATGTGTTTGTGTGAATGTGTGTGGGGAGGGGGTGCCTATGTCAACGTGATGCATGGGTCACCATAGGGGCTTACCATAGGAATGTTCTAATTAGTATTTGCAGTAATTATCGGCAATTCAGAGAAATGCAAATTAGCCAATAATGAGTTCTGCCACTATTGCAGCTAATAGATCTCTGATCTGAATTTTCCACTGTCTTGGAAACAGTCCATTTTTGACCACAACTCTTACCTCCCACAATGAGGTTCTTTCTGAATCCCATCATGAGTATTTTGGAATGGAATGCACATAGAAATACATACAAACATCTTTATATGGATTTTAAAAATATACATTCAAAGTAAAAGGTCAAAACTTGTTCTCATACCTCTTAAACCAAATATTTCTGTTGTTTAAAAAGCTTATGTTTTCTAATCAATTAAGATTATTAATAATTATGTTTCCTATTGCTTACACAAATGAATGTATGATATCGCTTGATACTCAGAAAATGTTAGAATCTAAGAAGGATAACCTATTATACTGGAATCAATTTCTCTAAGCTAATAAAATATGTTCTACAGATTATTTGATCAGCAGATATGGTTTGCAAAATTGCAATTGGCTGGACAACCAGACTTGTAAGGATTTTATACATACTAAGCTTGTACCCTCATTAGAGGCATACAATAACAGTAACTTAAAAATCTTGGATTTTATCTCAACAATTATTAATAGCGCACCTAAGAACACTTCATACATATATGTTACTTATATAATTTTCAGAAATGATTTCAACAAAACAGATAATTCTTTTTGGAATTATTCAAGTGAAGTTAATAGACAAGTATTCTCAGAAAAGGATAAAAATCTTTGTTTACAGTCGGTGAAGGAATCCACATCTTCCCTGTTTTGGAGTGTATACACATGGAAATTTTTACATAGATGTTTTTTCTCCCCACATAGACTAGGAATAATGTACAAGAAAGATGAAATGAAATGCTATAAATGTGAACACCCTGATGCTGACTGGATACATATGGTTGTTAATTACAAAATAATTTCCCCATTTTGGTTAGACTTTAAATATCTTTGTAAAGCTCTATGGAATGACAACTGTATAATTTCTGACTCCCTTATCCTTTGCAATGTTCCTGTTTCTAAAGTCATTCCTACAAACCAAACATTTTTACTATGGTCTATAATCTCTATAGCATGAAAAAATGTTACTAACAATTGGAAATACCAATCTACTCCTGTCTTTAAAGTTGAGTTATTCATCTTGTGAAATACATTTGTAAGAATAATATTGCTACTATAAAAGCAAGGACTAACAACACAACTCATCATTTAATTGCTTGGACAAAATTGTCTAATCTGTTAGAGAAATATTAACTGTTCTCCTGTGTATATTGCTTTTTTAGTTGTTATGGACATTGTATATAGTTTAGTTTTTTCTTGTTACTATACTGTTAAGTTATTGTGTTATAAAATGAATAAAAACATTTTGGGAAAAAAAGAATTGAATGACAAACTTAATTGCTAATACTGAACTATAAAGATAAGCAAAGAAGAGAAAAATTAAGCAGTTTTTATGCAGATATATATGATTATATCTACTCATTTTTGCTGCACTTAAGTGTATATGTTCTGACTGAATAATCAAGTAACTTACAAATGTTTTCAGTATTTAGATGTAAGATTTTTCCTGCAGCTTATGACATGACATTTTAGCATACTTAACTTTTTATATTTTCTGATCTATTTGTCTTTTTATACATATGTGCATTATACTATTTATTCATTTTTCATTCACCTTTGAATGTTAGATACAAATACTTACACTCATATACCTAAATTTCTTAGTATTGCCGAGTATATGAGATTTTTAACATTTCCCTTTTAATTGTGTCAATTGTGTTAACTGTTTCTCTTGTTACACCCATATATATATATACTGGGGAATTTTAACTTGTGTACCATTCAATAGATCTGAAGAAGCTCTTAGCAGCGAAAGCGCTTATCTGATGGAATAAAGATTTTAAGCCACTAGTGGTTGTGGTTCACTTGTTTGGACATTACTGGATTACTATTTTTGTTTGGGATTTGAACATTCTGCTACAATACAGTTTCTGTTTTTTGTACCAAAGAGATCAGCGTCGCTCCTTTCTACACTTGTTGGATTTTTATATTTGCTTTTTGAATAGGAGCGTTTATCTGGCAGGAGGCTGTAACTTTTTTATTTCTTCTTACATTATATTTACATCCACCTGCAGGAGCGGATCTATCTACAATTTCATATTTGGAACTATCTTATTTTGCACTGGTTGTTTATTATCTACAGGGATTACAGTGTAATTATGGCCAGTATCGAGCTTGTTTATGTTCCACGAGGTGAAAACCAGCGGAATGAAGCCTTACTGCGTAGATTCAAGCAGTACCTTGATGGTACTGCTGCTTCTTGTTGGCAATTGGAAGGTTTGGTGCCCAAAGATGATGTCACCACTCAGTCAGTGGACATGGAGAAGCTACACAAGCTCCTAGACGATGTAGAGAAGAATTTCTTTAAATTAAAGAGACTACAAGTGCAGCGGATGCACCTATAGTACTGTCTGGACATGAAGATTGTTCCACGAGGCTTACAAATCTTTAACATGCCTAGCCAGGGTCGCGACTACCCTGACTTGCTGACAGCTTGGCAGAAACTGAATTTAGATGCTAGTCGCAAGTATCTGGAACTTCTTATAACTTATTTTGGACCTTAGGAAGCTGCACTTACTGAAAACATTAATAGTAAGCAGAATTCAATTTTTAGTGAGTTTGAACATGACATAGTGCAACCACTCTTTGAAAATTTACTTGATAGCGTTCTTGCATTGGAACGCAAGTTATTTCAGCAGAAAAGACACAAAATAATCAGAGACTTGAACGATTTTAAATTAGGCCATGTCTTCACATGGCCTAGGAATAATTACAACAATACTAGTAATACTGTAAATTCTAATAATGTTATTAATGTTGATAGTAATTTCAATAGGAATTACAGGCATTTTGATAATGTGAGCACTGTTATCAATGAAGACAATGCTAATAGTGTTAGAACTGAATGTAATGGCACCAATGAGACGTATGATAGAGTATGTCTGAACTCAGTAGATACTTTTCAATCATCTCAAAATACTACTCGAGTTGTTTCCAACAATGTTTCCAATGAATGTGTAATAGAGGAGGCTATTACAACTAGTAGCCGTCCATCTGTGACTACTAAACAGAAGAAAGGGGTGGCATTGATAGATACCAGTGTACACACAGATGTTATAGAATCCAATGATGTGACCAATGTTGTGACTAATAGTGATTCCAATGATGTTATACATATAGTACATCCCAGTATGCACACTGATGCGAACCTTTACCCTGATGTACGGATTATTAAGAACAATCCAGTCAATGTAGAACAAGGGACAGATGTAGTTGTTAGACCTAAAACACAATGTCATAAAATAGGTGCCTGTCCCAACACTGCTTTGAATGTTTCTTTTCCTCTTCCAGTAAGACCAGAGAAGGGCCTGAGATGCACACGCTCTATGAGCCGTGGACGTCAGAAGAGGAAGCTCTCAGAAGAATTTCCTCAGAATCAAACCCTGAAGAGAATGTGGAACAGCAGGGAGAAACGTTAGTATATAATCTATCTAGTAAAATGTTAACAGATGATGATGTAAAATTGTTGAGTAGAGGAATGAATTTCATCCCCAATAGCAATAGTGCCCTGACTGAAACCATGACAGACTTAAAACTGTTCTGTAGGAACGTCATGCTTAAGCTTATACACAAAGGCTCTGACATAGGTGAATCAAAAGATAGACAGTTTGCTTTTAAGAACCTAAGTGAGTATATACCTGTCAACCATCCATTAGTAGAGACGTTCCAGCGCCTCACAGAGGAGGAACTTTATAAATACTATGATAAAGGTCCGAACAAGAGATTCTATAAGAGAGATAATTTAACCCATAAAGAGAGGCTTATTCTTAGGAAATTGCAGGACATTAATACCATTGTTATTACACCGGCAGACAAAGGTGGCCGAGTTGTTGTCATGGATATTATGCATTATTATCAATCAATGAAGAATATGTTGAATGACAGCTTTTATGAAATTATTACACCCGATACATCCTTAGAGATCATAAGGCACATTAAAGATATACTATCCGATATACATATGAGCCTTTTGATTGATAAAGATCTTTATGAGTACCTTACCATCAAGGCCCCTATGATTCCTATCATGCACGGTCTCCCAAAGATACATAAAGATGCCCGTGACCCGCCCATGAGACCTATAGTCTCTGGTCGTGGATGGGTCACTGAGCATCTTTCAGTCTATATAGAGAAAAATCTAAGACCCATCCTTAATGACAACAGATATGTGTTGAAGGACTCCAAACAGTTTTTGTTGGACCTTTATGAATGTATTGAACAAAATAATTCGATAGGAGATTGTGTCTTTGTTACACTTGACATACAATCACTGTTTACTGTTATTCCCAACAATGTTGGCCTTGTATATATATCTGATTATTTGAAGACACACAGTGACTATAGCCTGGTGAAGATTGACCTATTGGTACATTTTTTAGAACTAGTGTTGGAAAATAACATTTTTGTCTTTGATGAAACGATCTACAGACAAGTGGATGGTGTAGCAATGGGGACACCATGTGCGAATAGTTATGCCAACATGTTTTTAGCCCACTGGAAGGAGCAAGTCCTGTTTGATCTTGAAATTTTCAAACAGCATGTAATGTTTTTCAGACGTTTTGTGGATGACGTTTTTATTCTGTGGAAAGGTTCAATAGATGAACTACAATTATTGCTAGAGGCAATGAACGAGTTAACCAGTTATCTTACATTTACTATGAACCACTCATTATACAGCATTGAGTTCTTGGATCTATATATAGAAAAGCTCCCTAATGGCCTCATCAATACTGGTGTATTTAGAAAATCATGCTATTGTAATTCCTTATTAATGAGATCTAGCATGCACCCAGCTTTTGTGTTTAGGAACATTATTAAAGGTCAGGCCATTAGAGCCTCCAGACTAAATCCAACTCAAGCAGGTTTTCTATCAGAGCTAGACAACCTGAAAGGAAGGTTGACAGATAGAGGCTATAGCACTGCAGAGGTCAGTAAGAGCTTAGAAAATATACTAGATTTAAGACAGACTATAGCTACACCTTACTTTGGACCCATGGAGCAAGTAGGTGTTAATGATAGGGGTACATTTACCCCACGTATCGTGAAATTTACTACTACGTTCACATCTGAAAATAACGAGATCAGAGATATCATCAACACATTTTGGACCGTTCTACAGATAGACCATGATCTTAGAAAGATTGTTGGGGATACTCCGAGGTTCCAATATAGAAATAAGAGTAACTTAAACAGATGTTATGCTATCCGAGACACACTGGACGAGACGAGATGGCAGGGAACACCATGCCATGTGGGCATTGCAACTTTTGCTCTTATATTGATACAGCCACTGAGTTTATACGTCCTGATTCACACAAAGTGTTTATAACTAATACAACTGCAGACTGCATGATGTGTAATGTAGTATATCTTGGGGTTTGTCAAGCCTGCTCTAGTTTCTATGTGGGCAAAACAATCTAGTTTCTATGTGGGCAAAACAAACCGTAAGCTCAGAGATAGAATGAGGGAACATTTATACCACATCAGGAAGGGTTCCAGCCATAATGCCTTAGCTAAACATGTGAGTCTTTATGACAACACACACACATTCTTATTCAGGGTTTTAGAGGTTGTAACACCGAACAAAAGAGGAGGTGACATTAGTAGTCAAACTGAAAGTAAGGAAAGTGACTGGATTGTCCGATTAAGAGCTGACAGTGGATTAGGCCTGAATGAGAGAGCTTCCATTAAACCCAGATTGAGGAGACGAAGGAATATAAAATGATTATATCTACTCATTTTTGCTGCACTTAAGTGTATATGTTCTGACTGAATAATCAAGTAACTTACAAATGTTTTCAGTATTTAGATTTAAGTAAGATTTTTCCTGAAGCTTATGACATGACATTTTAGCATACTTAACTTTTTATATTTTCTGAGCTATTTGTCTTTTTATATATATGTGCATTATACTATTTATTCATTTTTCATTCACCTTTGAATGTTAGATACAAATACTTACACTCATATACCTAAATTTCTTAGTATTGCCAAGTATATGAGATTTTTAATATTTCCCTTTTAATTGTGTCAATTGTGTTAATTGTTTCTCTTGTTACACCCATATATATACTGGGGAATTTTAACTTGTGCACCATTCAATAGATCTGAAGAAGCTCTTAGCAGCGAAAGCGCTTATCTGATGGAATAAAGATTTTAAGCCACTAGTGGTTCTGGTTCACTTGTTTGGATATTACTGGATTACTATTTTTGTTTGGGATTTGAACATTCTGCTACAATACAGTTTCTGGTTTTTGTACCAAAGAGATCAGCGTCGCCCCTTTCTACACTTGTTGGATTTTTATATTTGCTTTTTGAATAGGAGCGTTTATCTGGCAGGAGGCTGTAACTTTTTTATTTCTTATTGTATATAGTTTAGTTGTTTTTTCTTGTTACTATACTGTTAAGTTATTGTGTTATAAAATGAATAAAAACATTTTGGGAAAAAAAGAATTGAATGACAAACTTAATTGCTAATACTGACCTATAAAGATAAGCAAAGAGAAAAATTAAGCAGTTTTATGCAGATATATATATATATATATATGTGTATATATATATATATATATATATATACATATATATATATATAAATATATATAGACAGAGAGAAACAATGACAACTTATGAAATGTATACTGAAAAACTGGGACTGAAAGTGAATATATGTATATTTTTAAATACCAATGCAACTTTAGTAGTGACGTAATGATTTTTTTTTAACCAATACAGTTCTCTACAAGCTCTCTATCTTTTTCATCTCATCTCATTAGGAAGAAAGCTTCTATTTTGCCATGGGAGATAAAAGACCAAATGTCCTTTTGCCTCATGAGATAAAAGGCCTCCCTATTGAAATGTCGGCATTCAAAATGACAAATGCTGAAAATTAAAGACAAAAAACACAGGAGAAGAATGAATCTTGAAGATTGCGCGGGCATTCAAAATGACAAATGCTGAAAATTAAAGACAAAAAACACAGGAGAAGAATGAATCTTGAAGATTGCGCTCCTCTTTAAAACTTCTTTTTGTGGGGAGGAGGCAATCCCCTACACCCCCATGTGACAGCAAGCCCTCCCACACACACTCCAAACTTATATATACCAACTCCGAGATTTCAAACTGTTACCGATAAAACAAATTCAGAAATTCATGCAGTTAGCCACAAGACTATTTTATGACTCATAGCAGAAGGATATATAGCTGAGAGTGATTCACAAAACAGGATACTGGCAAGCAATAATAGTTGCACCTCAACACAAACTGGCTGCACTTAATGATGGAGGAAGATGTGGGAGGTGATTCACGGATGTAGTGATGAAACAGCGAGTAACATGTAAGACTAATTTTCACAGTGCAAGAATTCTGTCCCAGCTGCAATAAATTATTGCACTGAGTTAAGTATATGCGATGTGTGCAGCTATAGATACTTTTCTTGTCTACTAACTTGGAGTTAAGTTTATCTTACATGAAAATGGCACAGCCATGTGCCAAGCTCTGCACCCCTTGCCTAATGCCATCCAGATGTCATGTTGCTCAGAGCAACATATGACTCAATGAGATAAGGCTGAAGTATGTCAACATTTGATGTAGCTTGTTTCACTGAATTTCAGAATTACTTATACATGAACTCTTTTTTATGAGTTATAATTTGAGATGTGGCATTGGTCTAACAGCTCAGCAAAGACAACCTCAACCTGCATGGTAATTTGTTTTAATGGCTCAAGGGCTTTCTTCTCTGAAAAAACTTTCTATCTGCTTGATCTACTTCTGTGTAATATTCATAGGTTCAAGCCAGAGCTGAGTCTACAGAAACAACAGTGATGGGGAATCAGTATAGCTCTAGTACAGGACTGTTTTTCCTGCCTTTTTCATGGATATTCTAGCACTGAAATATTGCTGCACACTAAGCTTCAGCCTTATTCCCAAACACAAAATCTACCTAGGGTAGAAAGCCATCATTTATGCTTATGCCTAATGTCCTGTGTTGTGACTTGAAAAAGGTCCTTGAGGCATTTCACCTGGATAACAAATGACAGAATCTGTCAGACAGATAGATATACAGATAGGTTAGACAGATAATACATACACTCAGACAGATACAAAAACATAAATATAAATTGTATAACACTATTTCTACTCTTCTTGGGAAATAATACTGGACTTCAGCTAGCTGAGGTGAAGCTGATAATGGTCTTACATTCAATTCACTTACCTGGTTAGAAAATGAAATAAGCAAATCAATACAATTGCCTAGTTTACCACCAGAATAAATGCAATGACTGGGACAATTACACTTTTAATTATTCGCTGAAGGTTAGGCGTCGAGCTAGCACCTCAGCGTTTCATAAAAATCTACTGCCAATCATTAGCAGATCGGAGTTCTGCTGTGGTGACCCCTTACCGGGAAAAGCCGAAAGACAAACAACAAACTTTGCTGTTTACTGCACAACTGTTACAAAATACTTTGCAGGATAAGCTAAGGCAGAGGTTAATGAAGATATGGCATGGTGGCAATGGAATCCTGCTTTTTATCGGGTGCTCCGTGCATGGGGGCATTATTGGTGCACCCTTTTTCTGCTAACAGCCTTTTTCATCACCATTTCAGCTACTTTGGTAATTCCAGCCGGTCGGGCAATTAATTAGATAGCATTTCCTTTTGGAACTGGCTGCTTTTATCTGTCTCACATTTGGCCATTTTCTCGGAAATTTGGGTAGAGACCTGCTGTTGGTGCTCCGTGCGCTTGGCATCATTGGTGCACTGGCATCACACATCAGAAACAAATCTGTCAGGGTGTTTCAACAAAGTATTAGTTTAAGGGTGTGCACACTTATGCAACCAGCTTATTGTACATTTTTTTATTTTTTATATTTTTACCCCTAACAGAGTTGTTTGTTTTTCAATTGAATTGTACAGATTATAGGTCACATTAAAGGTGGGAAAAGTTTTGAAATGACTTACTGTGGTCTCATTTGTTTAGATCACAAAAACCTGGCATTTCAACAGGGGTGTGTAAACTTTTTATATCCACTGCACATAGTTAAATGGATTGACAACTGGCGTTTCAATAAAACCCACATGGTAAAACTTGGAGGTCAAGTCTCCTCACTGGTTGATGTTACCAATGGAGTTCTGCAGGTTTCAGTTCTCATTCCACTTTGGAAGATACACAATTTGATTACAGCTGTCCATGGTTCATTAAGTCTGCTAATGATTACAAACTGGCTAACATTACCCCCCCCCCCCCAAAAAAAAGTGCTAAAGTTCTCCAGAAAGAGTTGGTTACAATCTATGTCTGGTGCAAAATACTAGCTAAGTCTTCATTATTAACAAATGCAGCATAGCAAATGTGGAAAGTTGACTGCTGCCATCTAAAATACCAATGGCAAACTTTTAAGGATTCTGTTACTGCGATAGTAATAGAGGGAGTCACACCTTTGATTACTACTGTGGTAAGAAAGGTCTTCTGTGTGACCTATGTAGTACTTAGGAGGATTACTGGGTTATCCAGAGAGCTCATCAGTCCTCTGTACATCTCACTTATTCAGGTAGTCATTACATATGATGCACCCATTTGCAATCTCTTGTACAAACATCTGCTTTGGACAGAGGAGGTTCAAAGGTTTGTTACTTACTAAGAGGACAGATGGGCTTCGCAACCTATGTTACTCAGAAGTTGTCCATCTTCTATATTGTCTCTTGGGGGACAAGCTTTTCTTTCTGAGTCATGAAAAACTCTCAGCTCTTTAAGTATCTCAGAAGCATACCGAAGGGAGGGCCAACATGCAGAAAAAATAATCCTCTTAAAAAAAAAAAAAAAAAAAAAAAAAAAAAAAATATATATATATATAAGCAAAAACTGGCTATGTTACTGCTCATCTCCCAGCTAGAATAACTTTTGTGGCCACACCTGTTACCTTTTCTCCAAACACTTGTCTTTTCCACTTCCTCCTTTTTCTCCAGCAGGGCAGAAAGATACCCACTAAACAACAAGGAGTAGCTTTGTTTACATAAATTATATCAATCACAGATTCCACATGACAACACTCAATCTTTTCTTCTCTCATTAGATCAGCTACTGTCTCACTGCCCTCCATCACAGTTTCACCACTCTCTCCTCATCTATCCAAAACTAATACTTCTTCTAACAGTCCAAGTAGCCCCAACCATTCTCACTTTCCTAATTACTTAATCTTAAATGTAATGACACATTCATAGTTGCTCTACGTCATTATCATCCACCTTTTCCTCTTTGTAATATTTACTTAAGCTACCTTTTGTTTTCATTATTTCAGTTGCTAGAACTTGCAGGTAATATTAAAAGTATTTTTGCAATATTGTATCTCTCTTTACAACATACAAACCTGTGTCTATTTCTAATAAATTATCAACACTGTATATACCCATGTAAGCTATGTAGATACTCAGTTTCTAAATTATGTTTATGTAAGCTAGTATAAAGCCTTTTCTCTCATGTATGTACATTTACCTATATTTTGTATCCATCTGATATTATGTTAACTGTATTTTATATACATGTCAAAACTGGTGTTAAATGAGGAGCTTTTCTCTACAGATTTGTTTGTGTTTGTTTGTGTCTTTCGGCTTTTCCTGGTTAGGGGGTCGCCACAGCGGAACTCTGGTCCGCTAATGATTGGTAGTGGATTTTTACATACTGGGTTACCAGCCCTGACGCACAACCTTCAACGAAGGCACGCCCCATTCACGTATGCCTCCACACAGAAGACGCTCTAGCTGAGAATCGAACGGGACAACATCTTGGTATGAGGCGACAACGCTACCGCAGCACCATCACCGCAGTTTCTCTCCAGGTAATCCCTGAAAAAGGGTTTTATCCCAGTCAGCCTTTCCTGGTAAACAAAGATAAATAAACAAATAAAAATATCTGTTAAAAGCAATAGCAAACACTGTAGTGTTGTTACTCAACAGCTCCTTCACCTTTCAGACAAATTTCCCCTAAACCATGTCAGTCCCTTCAGTCTTTTAAAAGGGACCTTCAGGAATACATGAGTACATGTCGGTTTCAGCATGGGACAGCAGTCTTTAAGCTTCTAGAAATATTTTACTAAACCTTTGCACCTATGGAAAATGAAAGTTATGTGCTTACCATAATAATAAATCTGTGTTGTCTGCCACCATCTGGTTCAAGCTGTAGGTTTATTGGATCCAGCTCAGATCTGGCTCTAGTCAAATCCACAAACCTTAAACTTGTTGGGCTCCGCCTCCCCTATCCACAATCCTCAACTCCTTAGAGGATGCCTAAGATCGAGTTTGCCCCTCTCAATCTAACACCAAGGTATAATTCCTTCATAAAGGAGGAGGAGGACGAAGGACTCCAAGAAAAGGGAGCAATAAAACCTTTCTCACTTGGTTGTCTGAGGAGAACAGACTTGTTGAAAGAGGTGGGGGGAAGAAAGGAAGGAAAGGCTGAAACAAATGGAGACAGACACAGATCTGTCATTATGGTAAGTACATAACTTTCATATCCGATGTTGTCTTTTTCATCTGGCTTAAACCTGCAGGACAGAGCCCCCAGTCATGTAAAACCCCGGGAAGATCTACAGAAGGATATTCCACAATATGGTGAAGTCAAAGGAAGCCTTGGACCAAGACTGAATGTACAGGCTGTAGTGAGAAACAAAGCTGTGAGAGCCCACCCGAGTCAATGCTCTACAAACATCATCTCAGGAAGCTTTAGAAAAAAATGCCATATAAGTAGCCATAGCTCTAGTGGAGTGACCTTTAGGTTTACAATGCAAAGTCTTACCTCTCAAGGTAAAAGCAAAGGAAGTACAGTCTGACAGCCACTTGCATAATGTAACCTCAGACACAGTCCTACCCAATTTTGATTTTGAAAATGAAACAACTGATTGGATTTTCTAAAGACATTGTCCTGTCCAAGTAAAATCTCAGTTGTCTGTGCACATCCAAACAATGCAACAAGTATTACCCCTTGTTTGAAAAAAAAGAAGGGTTTGTGCGATGGGAAATCCTATCTTTGTGAAACACCAAGTATGGAGGAATAGCAGACACAGCTTGTAACTTGGACACTCTCCTGGCCAAGGTAACAGCCACCAGGAACAAAGTCTTCCAAGACAACAACTTTGGATCTGATGTAGCAGAAGGCTCAAAAGGATGGCCTGCAAGGACTTGCAACATGAAAGGTAAGTCCCACAGCAGGACAGAGTTTCAAATGGGAGGGAGCAAAAGAAATGCATCTTGGAAAAACACTTTGCAAATTTTTTAGAGCAGTTAATTAAATGTTGTTTTTGCCAATATGATAATTAGACATGGCCATTAATTTCACCTTAATAATGGAATAACTAGAGCCTGTTTTAAACAACTTGGCGAGAAAATCTAAAACTATCTCTAAGGGAGAGGAAAAGGGATCAAACTCCAGAGAGTCTGCCAAAATCACAAAGCACTTCCATTTACTTGCATACGCTTTCCTAATAGACAAGTTCTGGAAAGAGGACAAAATATGCTCACCACTGTATGAAAGCTTGGGATTTCTAGCCATCAAGGGAACTGGAGAAACTTGGGAGTTATGTACTTACCATAACTTGGTATCTGTCTTGTCTTTTTCATTCTTCCTCACTGCTGGGTCTTGTATCCGACATTGGATCAGACTTGGACACATTTCTAAGACTTATGATCTGAGTCTTGAGCTCCTCTCCCTCCTACACATCATACCTTCTTCAACCCCTTAGATCAAGTTTGCTGCCTCATATACAGAAAATTAGTAATAACACAGAATATAACAAACCATTTGGGACCCAAACCAAGAACCTATGGGTTCTGTAAGAACTTCTAGGTAATTTCTCTGAAGACAAGGCCAGGGGATGGATGGGAAGGATGTGAGGAAGAATGAAAAAGGACAATGCAGATACCAAGTTATAGTAAGTACATAACTCCTAAATCTGATGTCATCCTTTTCATTCTTCCTCACTGCTGGGTCAGAGTCTCCCCAGCTATATAACTTCTGGGTGGTCCCCAAGGAAGGATATGCCAGAGCACTGTCGAACCAAAAGATGCCCTGCTTCTGGAGACAATGTTTAATTTGTAGTGACAGACAAAGGTATAAGACTTAGCCCAAGCGGCTGCACCACAGATTTCATCAATTGACTCTCTAGAGGAAAAGGCAGATGATGTAGCTATAGATCTGGTAGAATGGGCTTTTGGAGGTTGAGGCAATTCAAAACCCTTTTAGGAGTAAGTCAGAGAAATATTCCTTGTAATCCAATTATCCAAGGTAATTTTGAAAACTCCGTGATGCAAATGATTTGGAGAGAAGGAAACGAATAACTGCTCGGATTTTCTGTGTTTTATGTTCTGTGAAGGTAGAGATATAACTGTCTATAAACATCGAGAAGGTGCAACATGTATTCTCCTTTATTAGAAAAATTGGGGAAGAAAACTGGCAAGTGAACTGATTAATTAATGTTTGCTTCTGTGTCAACCTTAGACATAAAGGAAGGGTTGGTTTGTAGGGACACCCTGTCCTTGTGGAAAATGATGTAAGGAGGTTTGGCTGAAAGGGCCTAAAGTTTGGATACTGAAGTGATGGCCACCAGAAAGATAGTTTTCCAGGAAAAATATTCCATGTTGCAACTGCTAGCTGATTCTAACAACTTCTGCAGAAGGCCCTGAAGGACAACAGTCAGATCCCATGGGGCAAAGAGTCCTTTATTAGAGGCCTGTGTAAAAATATACCCTTCATGAAAGATTTACACAATCTTGACAAGGAAAGAGAAGAAGACCTCTCTCCTGTATGAAACGTAGAAATGGCAGCTAGTTGTAGTTTTATAATAGAGAAACTGGCTCCATCTTGAAAAAGAGGATTCAGAAAAAGGAGAATAGCTGAAGTAGCTGGTGAGAAAGGATCGATATTCTCCTTACAGGCTCATATGGAGAACCTTTTTCATTTACTGCTATATACCTTTTTTTTGTAGAGGCCTTCTGGGAAGCCAAAATTATGTAATGGTCTGGGGAAGTGAGCCTGGACTTTCTTACAATTATTAGAAGTGGAAGAACCATGCAGTCAGTCTGAGGGTGTGGAGGTTGGGGTGCTGGTGTTTTGATGTGTGAGAAATAAGATCCCGAATGGGATCTAGTATCCACTGGGGATACTTGAGGTGAGACCACAGGGAGGAAAAACCTGACAAGGCCAAACGGGAGCAATGAAGATTACTGAGCTCTTTAACCTGCTGGCTTTCTGTATGAATTTTGAAATTGGCTGAAGAAGAGGATAAGCATAAAGAAGACCTGGGGGACAATTGCGAACTACAGCATACCTCCGTGACTCCCCATTTGGGGGGAAACAGAGCAAAGTACTTGCTGCATTTGTTGTTCAGGAGAGAGGCAAAAAAGTCACAACAAGGTCAGCCCCAATGGCTGAAAATCTTGTTCGCTACTGATTGATTGAGAAACTACTCGTGATGAGTCACAATAGATCTGCTGAGTCTGTCTGTCAGTGCATTGGTTTTCTCTGGTATTTGTTCTGCAATCAGAAAGCAGTCTGATGAGATCACCCACTCCCAAACCCCCATGGCTTCTCTGCATAAAGGGTAGGATTGAGTTGTTCCTTGTTTGTTGATGTACCAGACTATTGACATGTTGTCTGTATGAACTGCAATTATCCCTAGAGAGTAGCAATCCTGAAAGTCTTGCAACATTAGAAAAACTGCCCTCATCTCTACTACATTGATATTCAACTTGGTCTCTGTGGGGGTACCACAGGCCTTGGAACATCTTTCCCTGATAATGCACCCCTCACCCAATTGGGACGGGTCCAGGGACACTGTGGCTACTGGAGGAGGGGCAGAGAATGGCCTGCCCAGAAAAAAGTAGTTATGTACTCACCATAACGTTCCATGTGTGTTGTCCAGCTCAACTTCATTCTTACTTGGTTGGGTTCGGATCCGATCCTCGGATCCGTCTCACCCTTTTTTTACAAGCTTGAGACCCTCTGCCAGCTCCTGGCTAAAATCCCTATCCCAGCATGCACTAGAACCATCCCCAGATCTTGTTTGCCATAATATAAGGTTATACGTATTCCAAAGAAGTTCTCAGAGGCTATTGAAAGAGGACAGAGATCAAGGTAATCCAATTTATATAGACCCAGTCTTCTAGAAATAAAAGAAAGGAAGGGGGAAGTAGGGTGGGATGTAAGAATGAAATCAAGATGGACAATACACATGAAACGTTTTGGTGAGTACAGAACTTCTTTATGTGATGTTGTCCTATCTCACCTTCATTCTTACTAGGTTGGGACAGCGTCCCTAGCACACTGAATCTTGGGTAACTGACAGGAGAATATTCCTAACAACCAAGGATCCAAAAGAGGCTCTATTCCTGGAGGCCAAATCAACTTTGTAATGAGTGATAAAGGTATGTGGTTTAGCCCATGTTGCTGCACCGCAAATGGAGTCAATTGGCAGTTTAGCCATAAAGGCTGAAGAAGTTGCAATGGCTCTTGTAGACTGGGCCTTAACTTTCTTTGGAAGTTCTTTATTTTGGGACTTGTAAATAAAAGTTATACAGTCTGATAGCCATTTGGAAAGTGTAACTTTAGATACAGGTGATCCAACAACTGATCAGATTTTTGGAATTCTGCAGTCCTATGTAGGTAAAAACGTAATTGCCGGTGTACATCCAGCTGATGTAACATGTACTCTGCCTTGTTTTGATAATTTGGAAGAAAACTGGTAATTCTATACTTTGGTTTAAATTTGTTTCTGAAACCACCTTAGGTAAAAAGGAGGGGTCTGTTCACAAAGAAACTGTCTTTATGGAAAAGCAAATAAGGGGGCTTTATGGACAATGCTTGCAACTCTGACACCCTTCTAGAAAAAGTGTTTGCTACCAAGAAAATAGTTTTCCAAGTTAAAAATTTTAATTCGCAAGATGATGCTGGTTCAAATGGAGAAAACACTATGCGAGACAGAATGAAATTTAGTGCTGGTGGGTCTCTGATAGGCGGTCTTAATAACACAGTACTCTTGAGAAAAGCTTTGCATAGTTTATGAGACATTATGTTGGAGCCAGAGTCTCCCAAATGAAAACTGGAGATCGCTGCTAGCTGAACTCTAATAGGGGCTGCAGCTGCACCATCATTGAAAAGTTTTGGTAGGATGTCCAGAATGAAAGTAATAGGAGCAGAAAAAGGATTGACATAGCTACTGGAAGCCCGTAGGCAGAATCTTTTCCATTTGCTTTTATAAATCTTACTTGATGATGCTTTATGGGAAGAGATACAAATGTGTTTAACTCGCGAGGAGAGGTTTGGAAACCTGGCTATCGTTGGAATTGGAGTAGCCAAGCTGTCAGTTTGAGGGTCTGAAGAGATGGATGGACAGTCCCTGATGCATGAGTCAGAAAATCTGGAACTGGGTCCAGAATCCAAGGCGTCTCCTGAAGATGAGACCACAGGAAGGGAAACCAGATTTGGTGAGGCCATTATGGAGTGATGAGTATCAAGTCCCTTCCCAAAGAACTGGATTTCTGAAGGACTTTTGGAATTAGTGGAAAGGGGGGGAAAGCATACAGGAGGCCCAGGGGCCAATTGTGAACAAGTGCATCCCTTGGTGACTCCCCCGGAAGGAGGATGAGGGCAAAGTAGCTGCTGCATTTGGCATTCACAGATGTTGCAAACAGTTCGCAGCAAGGCTGCCCCCATTTTTGGAAAAAATGTTCTGCTACTTCCTGCTTCAGAGACCAATCATAGGGCATCAAAATCGCTCTGCTGAGTTTGTTTGCTATCACACTGAATTTCCCTGGGATGTGCACTTCTATCAGAAAATGTTGGGAGGAGGTTGGATTGCCCTACTCTCAGGGCCTCTTGATGAAGGGGGTAAGATTTTGTTCTTCCCTGTTTGTTTATATACCATACAACTGACATGTCTGTCTGTCTGAATTGCAATGGTTCCCAGGGTAAGAGAGTCATGGAGTGCTTGCAACACTAAAAGCACCTCTCTCATTTCTAGGACATTGATGTGCTAGTGGGCCTCGTGATCCTGCCAGGTGCCTTGGACCATCCTTCCCAGATAATGCCCCCCCCCCCCCCCCCCGAGAGGCATCCGTGGTTACCATGGCCACAGGTTGGGGGAAAACAGTCAACCTAGAGTTACATGAGAGGAGCTAGTCACCATCAAAGATCCTTCTTGCAAGTTTCTGTTAAGATTATTTTGTGACACATCAGCATTGCATTGACCACTTGAGTGGATAGCAACCACTGAAGAATCCTTATATGCAGACATGCTAGGGGGATGAAAACGATTGCTGCTGCTGCCATGATCCCTAGAGCTTTGAGGACCATCTTCTCTTGGGTTTTTTTCCTTTTTAAAAGATATCTCAACTTGTACCTCAGAGACTGTATCCTTTCTGGTGGAAGTCTTGCCATCGATTGAGCTGAGTCTAATTATGCCCCTATGAAAACCACATGCTAAGAAGGCTCCAAGGAGGACATTTTGTAGTTTATGGTGATCCCTAGGTGGGAGCCGAGTTGCAAGGTTGTATCTGGCTTTGATTAGCTGATGCCTGGTTGTGGAGGTTAACAGCCAGTCATCTAAGTATGGAAACACCCAGAATCCTAGTAGTCTCAAGTGAGCCTCTACTACTGCCAAACATTTGGTGAACATTCTAGGGGCTGTAGTGAGGCCAAAGGGCGGAGCTCTAAACTGGTAGTTACTGGCTCCCAGCCCAAAGTGCAAGTGTCTCCTGGATCGCCTGTCCACTTTTATGTAGTAATACGCTTCCTGGAAATCTATAGAGCACATCCACTTATCTTTTCCCAAGAACGGGAGTATTGACTGCTGTGTCACCATCCGGAACTTGCTCTTCTTTACTGATTTGTTTAGAATGCTGAAATCAAGAATTGGTCTCCAGTCCCCTGTTTTCTTTGGAACTAAAAATAATCTTGAGTAAATTCCAAATCTTGCTTGGTCTGCGGGGACTTTCTGGATGACTCTTTTGTCCAGCAACATTTGAATTTCTAGAGTTGCCTGTTCCTTTTGACTGGGTGGAACATCTGGAAATGTTTTCATCTTTGGGGTGAGAAGGGAGAACAGGATGACATAACCTCTGGATATGATGCTTTGTGCCCATTTGTCTTTTATATGTCACCAGGCTTCTGGGTACAAGGAGAAGTGACCTACAACTGCCTCCAGAGCTGGACAGTTGGCCCTCCTTTCAGGGCCGCTGAAAGGGCCTACCAAAGCAAAATTCTCTGTTGCCCTGATTTCGCAGATCCCCTCTGCCCCAAGGTCAGCATCTTCCATTATTCCTTCCTCCTCTGCCTGTGGGGGAAGTTTCACCACGTGTGTTCTGAAAAGATCTCTGTGATTTTCTGAACCACATTTTACCACTACCTTTCTGACCTTTGGGATAAGGTCTAGTAGGCATGGAAAAGCATACTCCTACGGCTGACAGTCTATCCTTTTAACACCTGGTCAGTGTGTCCTTTACCTTATGCCCGAACAAAGATGAGTCGTCAAATGGGGTGGTTAAAGGGTTCCACGAAGTCACATAAGAACATCCAAGAATGTCTTCTTAGGGAAATTCCAGAACTTGCTGCTCTACTTGCTCCATCAGCTGCATAGGATATGAAGCTCCTGAACCTTGGAGGGTATCTCCTAGCTCCTTCAGGAGATCCCTTTGCAGTCTCGTGAAATGGGTAAGATAATTAAGCGATCTAAGAGAAAAAGTCGCTGAAGAAAAGATCTGCTTTCCATACCTGTCCATAGTCCCTGACTCCTTGTTCAGGGATGGACAGAAGAAGATGTCTCTGAGAGTTCCTTCTTAGTGGCCATCACCATGACCATGGCATTAATTGGGACTCCGTTCGTTAAAAAAGTTTTGTCAGAGGGGGCTGTGATAAACCTGCTTGGTCTCCTAGGAATAGGTTGCATGGAATCTGGGGATTCCCACACCTTTCGAGAAACCAGATCCAGAAACTCATCAAAAGGCTGAGACACCCAAGAGATGGCTGGGTGAGACTCAAAAGCCTTCAGGTATACAGACTCCTCTGTCAAAGGGTTAAAGGATTTCTAGCCACCTCTCTGTTTAAGTATTTCCAGGATGTCTCCAAAGGAGACATCAGGAGGCAACCATGTGGACCCTTCTATATCATCGAGCACTTCCTTTTGCACAGTCTCTTCCGAGGCAACTCCTTAGACGGGTACTCTGGGGAGGATTTGGAAGAGTGGGAAGTGTCCTGTGGGGCATCCTGAGGCCTATTGAAAGAGTGGGGGTGTCCTGCGGAGCATCCTGAGGCCTGGGTTCTCCAAGTCCCTGTGGATCCAGGGGGAAAGAGGCAGGCACCAGTGCTCTGTGTGGAGGAATATCCAGAAAATACTGCAAACCTGTCTGTGGAGACAGCACCCTCCTAATAACCTCAAAAGTCCCCCATCCCTGATCTGGGGATATCCCAGGATCTGAAGAAGCTGAAGGACCCCCCCCCCCGGAGCCAAAGATGACGGACCCGAGGCCAAGGTAGGAGCCAAACTCACCCAAGCCGAGGCCCTGAGAGGCAAAGTTGGATCTGACAGCTGTCTGATCTGACTTACCCCACTGGACCTGACTAGAGAGTGTCGACTCTTAGACTCCTCCAGCTCCAATGGAGCCGAGGACATCCGAGCCATGGTCGGATCCGTGGAACCCGTGGTGGGTCTCAGATCCAACAGTTCTACTAATACCAGCTCCAGATCTTCCAACTCTGAAGCCTCAAGTTGGATCGGAGAACATGGAGCAGAGCAGGTGGATGTCATAGGATCGGAAACCCTAGTGGTCAAATCCAACAGTAATTTGGCTAGTGCAGGTGTCTGTATTAGTCTCTGTATCACCTGATCCATGTCATCATCAGAAAAACTCCTAGAAGGAGTTGAGGGGGTGGGAGATTTTGCTTTTTGAAGAATGGGAGATCTCAAAATAGTGGATACCAGTGCCAAGGTTGGGGACCGACTCCTTTGTTCAAACTCCACTGGCACCAAGCATCAAGGATTCGTAGCCAATGGGGCTTTGTCAAATCCAGTAACCCTCGAATCCGAGGAGGACAACTTGTGTATTTTATATGCTGCATCCAAAGAAGTAGACGGAGAAAGTCTTTTCGCAGATTTTTCTGATTTGTCAGATTTAGCTGAAGTAGACTTTTCTGACTTAGGTGAACCCATTCCTTCTTTCAAAGCCTCTGAGAAGGGTGTTTAAAGAAGACATTTTAGGATGAACTTTATTTTCCTCTCCAGGAGGGTTCAATGATTAAATGATTGGCAGATAGAGCATGACTCCTAGAGATGAACGGCCCTGATACAATACACACAAAGGGTGTGTTTATCACTGAGGGGCATCTTTTTGCTACACTTTTCACATTCTTTAAAGCCCATTGGCTTAGATTCTTTACCCATCATTTTAAAGGTCAAAAACAGCAACAAAACACTACAACAAAAACTCTTCTTTATAGACTGGAACCTCTAACTTAAATGGGTGAAGCCATTGAAAGCACAACACACACGGGGTGGGGGGACAAGAGTAAGCCCTCTAACATAAATGGGCCCTGACACAGATCACACAGGAAAGGAAGACCAAGTCCTCTAACTTAAATGGACCCTGTAACACTAACTTAAACGAACCCTGTAACACCACCACGACACTATACTAAAAGACAAACTGAAGCATAAACAGCAAGAACACTTGGGTTAAAGCCTCTAACTAAAAACAGGCTGTTTAATAATTCTCTAACTTAAATGAACTATTACAGAAAGAGCAACTGCAAAAAATCAAACGCTGGGAAAGGAAAAACAATGGCTAGTGGGTAAACGATGGCCAAAGTCAGAAAAAACAGCTAAATTCGAAAATATTTAATAATGAGAAAACACACTCAGCTGTAAAAGCTAAAATATCTAATTATTCCAACAAAAACTCTAAGAGTTACAGCAAAAGGTAATCAAAAAATTATACTTAGCCAGAGCTAGCAGGTGAACACGATCTGTTTAGTGGCAAAAGAGATCTGAGAATGGTTCTAGTGCATGCTGGGATAGGGATTTTAGCCACGAGCTGGCAGAGGGCCTTGAGCTTGTAAAAAAGGCTTGTAAAAAAGGCTGGGAGGGATCCAAGGATTGGATCCGAACCCAACCTAGTAAGAATGAAGGTGAGGTAGGACAACATTGCATCAAACTGTATGACTGCATCCACCATTGGAGATAGCATCTGCAGACTGAAGTAAGTTTGATAGGAACAGATGGAGATTGGTAAAGAATGGATCACTGAACAGTCAGTGTCCATTGTAAAATTTGCATAAAAAAACTTGCTAAGGGTACTAGAATGATGGCTGCTGACATAAACCCCAGTGCTTGCAGGACTAACTTTGCTTGGGGGGGGGGGGGGGGGGGATCCAGCAAAACCTGAACTTGTTATCTGAGAGATAGTATGCCATGTAGAGGCAATGAAGCTATCTGTGTTGAAGTGACCAATTGCATTCCTATAAATTCTAGATTCTGAACAGGAGTGAGGTTTGATTTTGTCAGATTTATTGAGATGCCAAGGGAACTGAAGATCTGGACTAGGTAATTCCTGGCTTGAATAAGTTGATGCCTTGTTGGTGCCATAAGGAGCCAATCGTCTAAATATGGAAACACATGGAATCCTTTTAGCCTTAGGTGAGCTGCGACAATTGCCACACATTTGGTAAACATCCAGGGGGTTGTGGTGAGTTCCAAGGGGAGTGCTCTGAATTGGTAACGACTGGCTCCCAGCTGAAAGCACGTGTGTCCTGGAGCATTTGTTAATTTTGATATGATCTGTGCATGCTGGAGGTCTATGGGGCACATCCAATCATCACTGCATCAAAGTAGCAGAATGGACCGGACCATATCCATCCAGATCTTTGACCTCAACATATTGGTTTAGATTGCTGAGATCTAGGATCAGTCTTAGGTTTCCTGTTTTCTTTGGCACCACAAAGAGGCAAGAATAATTCTGTATCCTGTTTATTCAGTTACGATCTTTTGGATGACTATTTTTTCTAGAAGTTTTTGAACTTCCTGAGTGGCATACTCCCTCTGACTGGGTGGCATGTCAGTGAGTTTCCTCCTGGGGCTTGGAGGTGAAGGAGAAAAGTGACTACAGTAACCTCTGAAATTTAGTTTTAGCAACTAGCTATTGTTTGTTATGTTTGTCCAGGCATGTAGTTGCAGGGATAGATGACCCACGACTGCCTCCAAAGATGGACAGTTGGGCAGTGCTTCAGGAAAGCTGATAGAGCTTATCAGGAAAGGGTTCCCTGAAGCCCTGATTCTGTGGACTCCCCTTGCCTCTGGGGTGGTGCCTACTGTTGAAACTTCCCCCTCTGCCTCTGGAGGAAGTATCCCCATGCAGATCCTGGAAAGGTCCTTGAGCTCTCCTGAACCAAGTTTTCTTCCCACCTCACTGATTCCTTGAGAAGGTTCTCCGAGGGGTGGAAAACTTGATCCCCATGGCAGATAAGGTCATTCCTTCTTGCTCACTGTGGGTAAGTGTTTCTTTCACTGATGGTCCAAGCAAGGAGGATCCATCAAATGGGGCATTAATGAAATATGCTTTGAAGAATTCCGCAAACTCACAAAGATTCATCCAGGCGTATCTGCTAATGGCTATGACTGTACCAGCTGCTAGTGAGGTGCCTTCTGCAGTATGCAAAATCAACGTCACTGAGGAATTAGCAATGGAAGATAGAGTCATTAATTGGGGGGGAAACCTTATTCAGGTCCCCCTCTGACAAGGTCTCAGCAAGAGAATTGGTTAGTTCCTTAATGCCATTAATGAGGCCTCTCTGCAAAAGTGTAAAGTGTGCCAAAAAAGTTATGACAAAAGTAGCTGAGGCATAAATGTGCTTTCCATATCTGTCTAACACCCAAGACTCCTTGTTTGGGGGATGGACAGTGGAGCTTTGTTCAGCTAGCTCCTTTTTTGTGGCTTCTGACAACAGCAGCATCAACTGGACTTCCTTTGCTCCAATATAAATGGTCAGAAGGGGGACTGAGGAACCTATCAGGATGTTTAGGGATTGGTTCAACTGTGTCTGGCTCCTCTCAAGCCCGGCAGGAAATAAGTCTATGAATTTGTCTGGGAGGGGTCACCCAGGATGTATACAGGCCCGCCCCGAAAGCCTTCAGGAACAGAAAGTCCTCAGGAGGAGGAGGTTGGAAGGACCAGCCACTTCTTTGCTTGAGGAGTTCAAGGATGTCTCCAAAGAAGACGTCTTCAGGTTGTGATCGGGGGAATCTTTCTCCCTCATCAAAACTGGTGTCCTCAGTCAGGGACTCCAATGGGGAGTCTAAGTGTCTCCTCTTGCACTTTTCTTGTGAGGTACCTCCTCTGTGGGGTGTTAAGGGGAGGTATCAGAAGAAAGGGAAATCTCTTGCAGTGAAACAGACTGGAGGCCTTGTGCGGAAGGCTGACCTATGGGAGGATGGAGGGGCTCAATGCTCAGCTCAGATGAAGGCTGCGGAGAATTCTGAAATTGAAGAGATGGTTCTTTAACACTAGAGAAAGTCCTTTCTGTGACCTGGAAGGCCAATAGATCTGGAAAGACCCCCTCCTCCTCCCTTAGAGCTGAAGCTACCTGAGAATGAATGGACCCTGCCCCGTATCCAAGACTTCCATACTAAATTTTGCCTGAACTGTTGAAAGCCAAGGCCCCCAGGGGAACTGGCAGATATGACAACGCTGGAGCTGAAGACAATCCCATGGAGCAGGTGCCGACATCTCAGATCTGAGACTCACTCTCATCTGATAAAAATGGAGCAAGGCTGGTCAGGGACACAGAAGGAGTTGAGGAAAAAAGTTTCCTCAGCTCCAAAATTGAGTCTCTTGGGGCACCCAGATCCTGGGGTTCCGAAACCATGGGTCAGATCGAGAGGAATTCTGCAATACAGGTGTCTGAGCTCTCAAGGATCCAAGATGGGTCAGAGATAGCAAAATTCCCATCTGAATCTGAGCTTTGATGAAATGCCACATCATCCTGTCCATACCTGCTTCAGAAAAACTCTTGAGAAGGCCTAAAGGAAGAATGCCTGGATTTTGCTGGCAATTGTAGGATAAGACAGGGAGGTGCCAGAGGAGACGGTTTGCTGTGAGGTACCGGTGTATGGCTCTGAACCTGCTGATCTGAAACCTTGCGATCCAAGGTTGACTTACTCAGAGCTGGAACTAAAAATCAAAATCATATCTATCAGATACAGTAGGGCCCCCAGATCCGAAAAGGATTTTGTCACTCTTGGATCCGATACAACTGTCAGATCCAAAGAAGATTTTGACTTGTCCAAATCCAGAGTTGTTGGACTCGAAGAAAAATTCATCTTGCCTGGATCTGAAAGGGTCATATCCAATAACTTTGGCCTTTCTTCAGGCAGATGTGACAAAGCTCTCGGGGAGGCCAAGAGGGCTCATCATTTTAATTCCTTGGAAATGGATGGCTTTGAGGGGGTTTGAGCTCCAGAAGAAGGTAATATCCCCTTCGGAATGAGCTTGTTCCATCTGTCTGAAATGGCCTGAGAATTGAAGGCTACACAGAAAACAGTCAGCATTCAAGTGACTGGGACCCAGGCAATAGACACACTTCTTGTGGGCATCCGAATTTGGGATTTTGAGTCCACAAGACGTGCATCTCTTGAACCCTGTATGTTTGCCTGACAATGCTAAACAGCACACACACACACACACACACACACACACACACACACACACACACACACACACACACACACATTTAGTAACGACAATAGTTGTCTTAAAGATACTGGTGAGTAAAATTACAACAATAAAAGGAATTTTTTTATATAGCAGTGAATGTAGATGAAGTATAGACTCAACAAACGCTCCAAATCCCAAGTCTCAATTCCACTGAGAATGTAAAGTCCAACTCGGTGAAAATACAAGAATACAAATTTATTTCTAGAAAAGCCCAAGAATCTTTACTGACTTGAGATTCAGTAGCCGCATATTTTTTTTTAAGTGGAATCAACTACTTTGGCAGCAGCGTATGTAATGCTACCCCTAGCACTTACTAGTGGACGCATGGGGGGATTTAATAGATTTTTATGAATTTTAAGGGTACCAAAAATTACTGGCACCTTGAATACAGGAAGAGAAATAAAGTTTTATAAATCTATGTCAATTGTTCCATTCAGAATTTCCTATATTAAGCTCATTCCGGGACACCTCAAGGTAACAGTCTGCAGAGAGGATATCCTCCATTCTTCTATTATAATCTGATTCCTCCATGACCACTAAACTCCCACCCTTATCAGGTTGCATTACCCTGACTGAAGCCCCAGCTAGCATATTAAGTAAGCACTTTTCTGCTTTACTGATGTTGAACATGGAGGACTGTGGAGGTAGATGGTCCATGAGAGCATGTCTGATGTCTAACTCACAAATATGTTCAAATGTGTTCAGTATAGGGTGAAGGGGTGGATTCTAAGTACTGGATAATAAAAAATCTTTTTTCTCCCCCAAGAATTTCCCCATTAAGACCTGTAAGCTAAGCTTCCTTGCAAAATGTTTTAAATCAATATTAGAAGAAGCTACATCTGCTCTCCTTGAAGGCATGAAAGAGACACCTTTGGCTAACAAATTTATTAACATTGTGTCAAAAAAGTAATCAGAAAAATTGTAAATTTTACAGTCCTTGTTAGTGTTAGTCAATATTTCACGTAAACTGGAATAGGGAGCAGCTTCTATAACTGATACATTTAAATCTTCTTGTTCCTGGACCGAAGATTCATCCTCCGAACGTGGTCTGAAGGGGGAGAGGAGGCCAGGACTCGAAAAGGTTTACCTCCCTCTACCCCACCAGGCAGAGTAGTAAGATTGAGGACTGCTCGCTGATCACTACTGTTGGTAGGGTCTTCAATTCTTGGGGAATTCAAAACAGTAGTTGAGTCAGAATAGTCAGTTGAAACAAAGCAAGCTTTGAGAGGCTGGCGGTTTTCACTCACCCAAGGCATGTGAGCCAAAAAATTGCCTTGAGTTGGAGGGGGTTTGGGATATGCTGTACCATGTTTATACACTTTGATGTCCCTGTTTAACTTCTTTATCTTAGTAGAAGTTAATTTAGAAATGTGTTGATCTATACTATGGAAGGTGCGTTAATAGTCAAACTTGTATCTATGAAAGTTTGTATCATTCCTAATGGCATCATCGAGCTTAGAACTATCAAGAAGAAGAATGTCAATAGCCTGCTGGTAATGATGGCAAATCAATTTCATAAGTTCGACCCCATGACGGTCGAATAGTTCCATCAAATCTGTATGGAAAACAGACCTGTCCTGGAGCCCAGTTAGGTACTGCCAGGATCTAAGGCCTTTGGGGATTATATTGACTCGTTTGCATTCCCCAAAATATGCCACCTCCATTTGTAATTTTCTTAGTTTCAAGAGATTTTGGATGAATGTATTTAATTTGGAAGGCAAATCTGTAGAAACACTCATGTTATAGTCTGGTTTAGTTGACTTTGCTGAGTTACCAAACTCAAATGCTCGATTTAACCATGAAGAAAGAGAAGTAGTACCTTAACTGGATGGACCTGGACGTGTACGAACTCGATTGTCGATACCACCGGAGTTCCCCTGGCTCCGGATCTGGGAAGGTACACTAGAACCTGAAAGCTGTATATCCAGAAGAACGGAGTCAGGTCCATGCTTTGCACCCTCGTCTCCGAGATGAAAATGAACTACTGGAAACTTGGGAGCAGTAATAGGGCTAACCCCTGGATGCACTGAACCACAGACACCTGCTGGAAAAGTCTCTGCTGTGATCCCAAAGCACTGTCCAACCTGTCTGATAATACATTCACCTTTTCGGTTAAAATCTCAATCAGTTGTGTTAAGTTTCCGGCTTCACTTGGAGTACTGGAACCAGACTGAGACTCAGGAGCGTTTTCCATAACAAACACACCGGACAAACCTGAAAAAAGCAGCAGTTCCAGTACTCCAAGTGAAGCCGGAAACTTAACACAACTGATTGAGATTTTAACCGAAAAGGTGAATGTATTATCAAACAGGTTGGACAATGCTTTGGGATCACAGACGAGTCAAGGCTTGGATTTAGAGACTTTTCCAGCAGGTGTCTGTGGTTCAGCGCATCCAGGGGTTAGCCCTATTACTGCTCCCAAGTTTCCAGTAGTTCATTTTTATCTCGGAGACGAAGATGCAAATCATGGATCTGACTCAGTTTTTCCGGAGACACAGCTTCCAGGTTCTAGTGTACCTTCCCAGATCCAGAGCCACGGGAACTCCAATGGTATCGACCATCAAGTTCATACACGTCCAGGTCCATCCAGTCAAGGTACTACTTCCCTTTCTTCATGGTTAAATCGAGCATTCGAGTTTGGTAACTCAGCAAAGTCAACTAAACCAGACTATAACACGAGTGTTTCTACAGATTTGCCTTCCAAATTAAATACATTCGACCAAAATCTCTTGAAACTAAGAAAATTACAAATGGAAGTGGCATATTTTGGGGAATGCAAATGAGTCAATATAATCCCCAAAGGCCTTAGATCATGGCAGTACCCAACTGGGCTCCAGGACGGGTCTGTTTTCCATAGAGATTTGATAAAACTATTCGACCGTCATGGGGTCGAACTTATGGAATTGATTTGCCATCGTTACCAGCTGGCTATTGACATTCTTCTTCTTGATACTTCTAAGCTCGATGATGCCATTAGGAATGATACAAACTTTCATAGATACAAGTTTGACTATGACCGCACCTTCCATAGTATAGATCAACACATTTCTAAATTAACTTCTACTAAGATAAAGAAGTTAAACAGGGACATCGAAGTGTATAAACGTGGGACAGCATATCCCAAACCCCTTCCATCTCAAGGCAATTTTGTGGCTCACATGCCTTGGGTGAGTGAAATCTGCCAGCCTCTCAAAGCTTGCTTTGTTTCAACTGACTATTCTGACTCAACTACTGTTTTGAATTCCCCAGGAATTGAAGACCCTATCAACAGCAGTGATCAGCGAGCAGTCCTCAACCTTACTACTCCGCCTGGTGGGGTAGAGGGAGGTAACCCTTTTCGAGTCCTGGCCTCCTCTCCCCCTTCGGACCAAGTTCGGAGGACGAATCTTCGGTCCAGGAGCAAGAAAATTTAAATGCATCAGTTATAGAAGCTGCTCCCTATTCCAGTTTACGTGAAATATTGACGAACACTAACTAGGACTTTAACATTTACAATTTTTCTGATTACTTTTTTGACACAATGTTAATAGATTTGTTACCCAAAGGTGTCTCTTTCGTGCCTTCAAGGAGAGCAGATGTAGCTCCTTCTATTATTGATTTAAAACTTTTTGTAAGGAAGCTTAACTTATAGGTCTTAATGGGGAAATACTTGGGGGAGAAAAAAGATTTTTTATTATCCAGTACTTATAATCCACCCCTCCACCCTATACTGAACACATTTGAACAGATTTGTGAGTTAGACATCAGACACGCTCTCACGGACCATCTACCTCCATGGTCCTCCATGTTCAACATCAGTAAAGCAGAGAAGTCCTTACTTGATATGCTAGCTGGGGCTTCAGTCAGGGTAATGCAACCTGACAAGGGTGAGGGTTTAGTGGTCATGGAGGAATCAGATTATAATAGAAGAATGGAGGATATCCTCTCTGCAGACTGTTACCTTGAGGTATCCCGGAATGAGCTTAATATAGGAAATTCTCGTGTAGTTTCTTATTTTAGTGATATGGTCCTGAATGGAACAACTGACAGATTTATTCAACTTTATTTCTCTTCCTGTATTCAAGGTTCCAGTAATTTTTGGTACCCCTAAAATTCATAAAAATCTATTAAATCCCCCCATGCGTCCACTAGTAAGTGCTAGGGGCAGCATTACATACGCTGCTGCTAAAGTAGTTGATTCCATTTTAAAAAAATATGTGGCTACTGAATCTCAAATCAGTAAAGATTGTTGGTCTTTTCTAGAAATACATTTGTATTCTTGTATTTTCATTGAGTTGGACTTTACATTCTCAGTGGAATTGAGACTTGGGCTTTGGAGTGTTTGTTGAGTCTATACAGCATTTTGTAGCTTTTTTCAGGTTTGTCCAATGTAGATGAAGTGCCAAAGACACAGAAGAAAAGCAAAAGGGGGAAGTGCAGCTCCCCGACACCTGCAAGGAACTATAAGGAAGGGAGGAGAACAATTATATACTACAGTTAATGGGAAATAACAGGCAAGGGGAAAGTTGTATATAGAAATCAGTCAAAAAATAGAGATTTTAAAGTCAATGAACACTTATCTGAAGCCGAGACTCAAGACCACGTCTGGACGCAATTGATGGCAAACGAGATCTGAGGAGTTATAGAAAGTATGATGCATTATGGGAGAGGGAGGAGCTTGAGACTCGGATCATAAGTCTTGGAAATGCAGTCAAGTCAGATCTGATGTTTGATCCAAGATACAGCAGTGAGGAAGAATGAAAAGGACATCATCAGATCATGCAGTTAACTTGAGGGACTGAAGGTTGGGTGGATCCAGACCTGCTGGATGAGAATTAAGATCCAAAAACCAAGTAGGGTATTTCAGAAGAGGCTACAGAAAGGGGAAACACACCTGACGAGGCTAGAAGGAGGCTATGAGGATCACTGTCACTCTGCAATGGGCTGCCTTTTGAAGAAACTTGACTATCAGGGGAACTGGAGAATATGCATATAGGAGGCCCAGGTGCCAAGCATACAGTACAGCACCCCTGCATGCCTGCCTCTGAGGAGGGACTAAGGCACTGTTGCATGTGGAGGGAAGAAAAAGGGCATAACATGGAGTGCCCCAGAGTCGAAAAATATGAGCCACTACCCTTTGATTCAGGGACCACTCATGAGAAAGAACATTTCTACTCAGACTGTCTGCTAGAATGCTGGACATCCCCAAGATGTGAATTACAATCAGAAACCATGGAGACGAGACTGCCCATTGACAAACCCTCATTGTCTCTAGACACAGAGTATAAGAACATATTCATCTCTGTTTGTTCAGCTAGTGGACAATAAGCATATATTCCATCTGGATCAAAATCATACCACTGGAGAGGACATCCCTAAAAGGTGTACAACATGAGGATAACCCTCATCTCCAGAACACTGATGTGAACATTGGCTTCTGTTGAAGACCAGGACCCTTGAACCATCCTTCCCTTCAAATGCCCACCCAAGAAGGGAGGTATCTTTGTTGACCATGGCCAATGGATGGGGAGGAACGAATGGTCTCCTGATCATGACAAACCATTGTCAGTGTGATGGAAAGGTCCATTGGATGAGTTAAATACTAACACTGTTGTGCAAGAGTCCATTGCAGAGCCCTCATGTAGTATCTCACTAAGGGATCGACCCTATTGAAGCTATTATGTGGCACAAAAGTTTCAAAAGAGCATGCACTTATGGTTTTGCATAAGTAAGCATGGATACTGTCTGGGATCAAAGACTGATTACTCTGGAATTTCGCAGCTGGACAATTTGGAAGACAGTATCCAAGTGGCAGCTTATGAATTGCAATTTCTGGAGAGGTTGTAGACCTGACTTCTGATAACTGACAGTTATCCCAAAGTGGCCACACAATTGGAGTAAGGTATCCCTGGCTGTGATTAGAGAAACTCTCATGGGGGCAGTGAGGACCCAATCATCCAGATATGGAAAGACATGAAATCCTTGCAGCTGGAGGCAGGCTGCCATCACTGCCATGCACTTGGTGAACACAGGGATGGTGGTAAGACTGAATGGCAGGTCTTTGAATTGATGATGACTGGCCCCAGCCAGGACAGGAACCTCCTGGACCATCTCTCTGTGGTAGGCATCCCTGTGCTCTACTGAGCACATCCAGTTGTCCTTCTTGAGCAGACTCAGCAGAGGTAGAATGGAATGCATGGTGGCCATCCAGATTTGGTCTGTTTTATGAAGGAATTCAATTTGTTCAAATCTAAAATCGGCCTCAGGTTCTTGTTCTTTTTTGGCACAAAAAAAAAAAAAAAAAACATGAGTAGACTCTAGATCCTTGGTTTGTCTGGTGGGACCTCTTAGATGACTCAATTTGAGAGATTCTGAATATCTACCACTGCCTGCTATCGCTGATGGGGTGTAATGTCTGGGAGACATTTGTGACTAAAATTTGGTAATTCTAAAAATGGAAAGGTATAGCCTCTGGATATGGTTCTTAACACCCAAGCATTAAAAATTATGGCCTCCCAAGCTTCAGTCAAGTGACCCCCAGCTGCCTCCAGAGCAGTAAGGACAACTGGACCGAGATCCTGCTGGCCCATAAATATGCAACTAAATCTAGATGATACAGGTTCTTTGGCTGCCAATTTTTTTACACCCCAGCTAGCTTGGCTTACTTATTTCCACAGACTTCCTCGCTTTGTTGAAAATGCATGTTTTAGGAAATTGGGCACTGGAGGTCACAGTATCAGAAACCCAAAATACTTGGCAAATTAAAAAAAAGAAAGAAAACCAAGGGACACAGGTAATATACTTACAGTTACATTTAGTGTAAACTCTACCCCAAAAACCATCAAAATTCTCCAAATGCCCAAATCCCCAAGACCATAAAGGAACATGTCCTAACTGTGCTCTCAAAAGCAAAAATACCACTTTTCCATGAGTACAGACAGCTTTCTTGGATGCCTAATAAATATCGCCAAACATGCCCTTGTAGAACACCTACTGAACTTGTTTAACTTAAGCTTTGCCACAGGGTATGTCCCTGAAGAAAGTAGAATTGCTGCTGCTGCTGTGATGTCCTTCATAAGTGGGACCCACAACAGACCCCAAGATCTATAGACTCTTCAGTCTAACTACTCTAATCTGCAAGACCATGGGAAGCATCATGTGTCAAAAATCGTATGCACCTAAATGGTTAGCAGTTTCATTTTGTTGGAGAGAGATCATGTCTACTTAATTCAGCAAATTTTTTTGACAGGGTCATACAGACCATCAACAGTAATTGTTCACTCCACACAGCCTATTTGAATTTAGCCAAGGCATAACTGACACCACCTCCCATACTGGTATTGTAAATAAACTAAGAAACCTGAACATGGTAAGAAGGATAGCAAACTGGTTAAATGACAGAACCCACAAAATTAAAATATCAGGTGTCTCCAAGAAAGTAACTAGCAATGGACCTCAGTGCACAGTGCTGGGAACTCTCCAATTTGGTATATACTTCTCAGACTTCCAAACCATAAACTCAGACCTATTGCCAGTGACTGCAAGATGGGCGTCACTCTCCATTCACCCCCTGATATGGTGTAAGTACAGCATGAACTTATCTCATAAACCAATGGTGTACTGAAAAGGAGAAACATTATAGGCTAAAGGTGTAGTATTGTTTCATTTGGTAAAAAAACTCTCATCTCTACCTTACAATATTGCTAGCACCTCAGTCCAAACTGATACAGTAGTCATGGATTTTGTCACATTGGTCAACAACTCTCTCTTGTGACCATCACTTAGCATCAGCAGTCAGGAAATCCTTAAATTTATCACAACTAGAATTTCAAGGTATCTTCCTGGTTGAAATAAATTGTTATCCCTCTGCACCCTGCTCTAATTACATAAGTTATAGAGTACAATGCCCCTGTGGAATGTACCTCTCCTGACACAACACACTGCATGAAAGAACTCAGCAGTTCCTTACTACAAAAATACTAGTCCAAAGCTCTGGTTACCAAGACAGACTTGAAGCCTCATCACTGTACTCACTCTGTTATAGACTGCTAAGTAGACGTCTATGGCTTGTGCTCCATCCTGTTAAGGACCTGACCCCTCCTTGATCTCTTGCATCTCCTCAGGACAAGCAGCACCAAAAACACTAGAACTAAGGATTTGAATCTCCACCAGCATAGAAAAAGACATGCTTGAGGGACTGATTTATTACCAACATTTAACATATCTCTGGAACAAACTGCTAACTTTCAAGACTAGCCTCAATGACTGGATGGGTGCCTGCAAATTCATCCCTTGCCTGACCTGTTTTGCCCTTCTAGAAGCAGGTGATACAACATGAGAGTGAGCATCAGTAAGTACAAACAGTTTCACTTTCTTGTCTTGTGATTCCTATGGTCCTATATCTAAAAAATATGAACATAATGCAATACAAACAAGAGCTATACATACTACATGAGGCTAAAGTGTGTTAATTTCAAATGCCCAGAATGTTAGCCAGTCTGACTTTTTCACTGGGAATCTTGAGACCTAGGGTAAAAGAATTGCATTGGTGAAATGGTGATTGGAAATGAAGCACCACAGCTGAATTGCAATTCAAGAATGAGTTGAGAAACTCTCCATTTTAGGATGGCCATCTACCCATTTTTTCCAGGCTATCTAGAAAACTTAGTGTTGATCTAATAGTCTGGAAATTACTCTTCAAACTTATCGGAATACCAGGGATTAATCTCCATTTCCAGTTGTCTGTTTTTGCATACTTGCTACAGAGCAAAACAACTGCGTCGGAGTATGGTTAGGAAAAATAAAAAAGACCTTCCACTTCTTGAAACTATGAGTGTGAGTGGATGTTCCCATTTATGTCATGGAATGGGCATGGTGGGAGGTGGGGAAATGCAGGACAGAAAGTGGTCTAATGGGGCAAAGGCACAGCAAGGGGTATGGCTTATGTCTATTTTTTTGTCTTTTCTGAAAGCAGTAACCCTACCTCCAGTATAACAGTAACTCTTCAAGGACAGCAGAACCCAAACAACAACTTGTCATAAATCAAATGTTCTGTGAACATGCATTTCAATAACTAACTCAATGTTACACCAAAGATGAAAGTAAGGATGCAATACACCATGAACTGGGCAATTTACTTAAATATCTTTCAGAGTCTTACTCTTGTGCATTTAATAGGTTAAAGATGCTGCATACCTTATCATGCATGATGGTAAACACTTATCAGCAAAGTCAGTGTATAAAGCTGTCATGAACTTTAGCAGGTCTGTCACAGAAAATGTTATCAAACAATTGCAAATTGAACAGGTGACAGAAGGATAAATCACTAACTTCTACCCAGGGGAACAGAATTGAGTTTGTAGCTTGGTGCTGACAGCACAAGCAGCAAGGATGTAGCGTGTCTATCCTAGTGGAGAGGGACGGTTGTTCCCATCCAACTCATGGATGCTTCGATGACAAAGCATCAGCTGATGACATAAAGACCATAATGATTCCAACAGCCACTGCCAGGAAGACAAGAGCGATAGTAGTCCCTGTCCGCTCACGTGGGGGAGCACACACACATGGACAAGGGGCATAGGTGGCCCCTGCCATGATGCCAGCGCTCACATCAACATCGGGGTGGGATTATGCCACAAAATGTAAAACAGTCTCATTTCTGGTATGCTGGAAACAGCATGAAGTACTCCCATGGCTGCCTGGATAAAGGCCGTCCTTGGACAGTGTATTGTCTGGTTGAGAGGATGCTTGATAGTTTGCAGGCTTGATGACAAAAGTTATTAAAAAAAAAAAATCCACAAATATCCACTCTCAGTTTTAGGGTGAGACACAAACTGGAGTGACTGTAGCTGAATACTTAAAATGACCTGTTTTAGTATAAGCCAGTTAATATTAATGTATCAATGCAATCCAGTGACTCAAGATGAAACAGCAATGTCAGTGGTGCAACAATCATGCACGCACCTTTGAAGTTAGAAGACTAGAATTCTGTGGGTTTTATTCTTACTCAAGTAAATTAGATAGCTGACACAACCCTATATCATTAGGGAGGTGGTACACTCCTGAGGGTGTCACCCTTTGGATGATATCTTAAACTGAGGTACCATCTGCTTGAGTTAGTAGTAGCTCAGGTAGATATAAAAGATCCCTTTGCTCCTATCAAAAAAGAGGTCCTTTATTTTACACAACATAAAAAAAAAACATTATTTACATATTTATAGGCGCATATACAGACATTTCTATTTTTATTTTTTTTTTCACTATTTATCATGTTTCATAACATCCACAGTGCTATTCTTCCATAACCATTAATCATAAGATTGCTTAATGAAATCTTGGAAAGTGAGAGTATGTCTGAGGAGTGGAGAAGTGTTTTGTACTGATTTTTAAGAATAAGGGTGATGTGCAGAGCTGTAGCAACAACAGATGGATAAAACTGATCAGTCACAGCATGAAGTTATAGGAAGGAGTAGTGAAAACTAGGTTAAGAAGGGAAGTTATGATTAGTGAGCAGCAGTATGGTTTCATGCTGTGAGAGCACACCACAATGCGATGTTTGCTCTGAGGGTGTTGATGGAGAAGTATACAGAAGGTCAGAAGGAGTTGCGTTGTGTCTTTTTGGACTTAGAGAAAGCATAAGACAGGGTGCCTAGAGAGGAGTTGTGGTATTGTATGAGGAAGTCGGGAGTGGCAGAGACGTATGCAAGAGTGGTACAGGATATGTATGAGGGTAGTGTGACAGTGGTGAGGTCTGCAGTAGGAGTGACGGATGCATTTAAGGTGGAGGTGGGATTACATCAACGATCAGCTCTGAGCCCTTTCTTATTTGCAATGGTGATGGACAGGTTGACAGATGAGATCAGACAGGAGTCCCCATGGCTATGATGTTTGCCAGTGACATTGTCATCTGTAGTGAGAGTAAGGAACAGGTTGAGGAGACCCTGGGGAGGTGGAGCTATGCTCTACAGAGGAGAGGACAGGAGGTGAATGAAGGTCAGCAGGACTAAGACAGAATATATGTGTGAGAATGATAAAGAAGATAGAGGAATGGTGAGAATGCAGGGAGTAGAGTTGGCAAAGGTGGATGAATTTAAAAACTTGGGATTGACAGTTCACAGTAATGGTGAGTGTGGAAGAGAGGTGAAGAAGAGAGTACAGGCAGGGTGGAGAAGATTGTCAGGAGTGATTTGTAACAGACGGTTACCAGTAAGAGTGAAAGGGACGGCCTACAAGAGGGTATTGAGACCAGCTATGTTATATTGGTTGGAGATGGTGGCATTGACAAAAAGGTAGGAGTCAGAGGTGGAGGTGGCAGAGTTAGAGATGTTAAGATTTGCATTGGGTGTGATGAGGATGGACAGGATTAGGAATCAGTATATTAGAGGGTCAGCTCAAGTTGGATGGTTTGGAGAAAAAGCCAGAGAGGCGAGATTGCATTGGTTTGGATGTGTTGAGGAGGGATGCTGGGTATATTGGGAAAAGGATGCTAAGGATGGAGCTGCCAGGTAAGAGGAAAAGAGGAAGGCCTAAGATAAGGTTTATAGATGTGGTGAGAGAGGACATGCAGGCAGCTGGAGTAACAGATCAAGATGCAGAGGACAGAAAGAAATGGAAACAGATGATCCACTGTGGCGACCCCTAATGGAAACAGCTGAAAGAAGAAGTAGAACCATAATCTGTTTTTTTCATAATATATCTGGCAAATCCATTTTCCATTAAACAAAATTTAATTCAGCCTTTCATTCCAAATAACCAATATTACATAACAGCTGAAAGAAGAAGAAGAACCATAATCTGTTTTTTTTCATAATATATCTGGCAAATCCATTTTCCATTAAACAAAATTTAATTCAGCCTTTCATTCCAAATAACCAATATTACATAAAATAAATTATCTACCCTTCTCACATACTCTTTCTTCTCGTTCTTTTAATACTCATACATAAACATATTTGTACCTAAATTATGTCATTACTTTCAAAAATGTTTTCTTCACACAATCTTTTTCTAGAATTTCACCACTCTTTTTCATTTAAAAAAAACAAAACAAAAAAAATGCTCTGTTGTCTCTTCCTCACTACGAAATAAACACACTCTTCAACTTTCTTTTTATGTAGCATACTCCACTTTATTGATAACTTATTTATTACAAATCAAGGTAGTAAATAAAGGTAATAAATCCTGATGATCTACTGTCTTCGTACACCACTTTTCCCTACTTTAACACTTTAATCACCTATTCTGGTAAACTTTCCAATGGAGTTACATAACAATATTATTTAATCAGATTATTATATCACATCGTTTTATCTTTATCTATATCATCAATTTTTGTTTTCCATGATAATATTTTTCTGATGGTTTTTAATGTTTTTATTTGCACATTCTTTTTTTATTTATCTCCCCAAACATTTTATATTTACATTTAAACATTCTCACTATTAAATTCTTATTTTCTTCCTTCACCCACTTGAATACTCTATACAAGTTAAAAGAAGCAGAATAAACAATTGGACTTAGTAACCCCAATTCTCCTTTATTTTTATTCATATACAACACACCTCTTTTCATTGGACTTAATCCTGAACCCCATATGAAAGCAAAGACCAAATATACAATTTCATTTTAATATTTGTTGGGATCATATAAATATTTGACATACATGCTATTTCTCCCATTAATACATAATTCACCAGATAAACCTTTTTCTTGAATACTAATCTATAAGTCCTCCACACAAGACATACTTCTTTCATTTGTTTTTATCAAACACTCCCACTGCATCATAACTACATAATTTTCCCCAAATGTTATCCCTAGCAAATATATTTCATTCATTGAACCCCCCCCCCCCATTTTCACCACATCATCCAAACCATAGCATTTATCGTTATTCAAGGTCACTTCCATGTCATTTAAACATCCATTCAGACAAACCATCACTTCCCTCATCCATATTTTCCTCTTAGCAACTACAACAATATCATCTGCTTATGTCAAAAATACTGCAATCACCACCTCCTTTTCTAGCACATATTCAGCATATTTAATATTACAAGCTACTTCACTCACTATTGCATGTATACAATATTCTGCTCATGGGACATCCTTGTCTTAAACCATACTTCATACATATTTTTTTACTCAGCCAACCATTCACTAACATGCTCATTCTATTATTTTGATATGCTGACATACACATTGTATTAATTCTGTTACCTGTTCCACACTTCTTTATAACATCCCACAAAGCATCATGTCCTAGTGCATCAAATGCCTTGTTAATATCACCTACCATAAATTTCACATCCTCGCTTTTGCTTATATCATACACAATTCCTCTCACAACCAATAATTCTCAATATCAATTACCTTTTATATAGTATATACTTTCTTCAACCTTTATTTCATTTTCCTCTGTATTATTCCCATACAAATGTTATAATCTGTGTTATTTAGTGTGATGGGTCTCCAATTTTTTATTTAATTCTACTCATCTTTCTTCCCTATAAATGTTAATATTCTACTATACAACTCTTCATAAACAAACTCTTCTTCCAGCCATTCATTCAATACAATTATAAAATACTATCTCTGCCAATCCATTAATTTCTTGTACATTCCATACTATATACCATCTGGCCTGATAGTGAATCAATATTTACTTTCCTAACAACTTTGTTCAGTTCACTCATAGTAATTTCATTTTGGATTATTTTTACCTTCCATTCTCTCTTATTTTCCCTATTTTTACTCTTGTATATATTTTCTACATGCCGTACTACAATACTCATAATTTGCTTTTGTGTTCCTTTTTACCTCTCCTTTTATACTTTTCATTTCCCCTCATTAAACTAATACCTCATTTACTATTTTATTCAAATAGGCAAATGCCTCCTCTTTTCTCCCTTGTAAATATCTCTGCCTAAACAGTAATGCCTTATTTTTAATTTATTTTATATATTTCTATTTACATATCATAATACTCTCTTTTATTAGTCTCTAAATCTGTAGTACATTACTATACATTTTCCCATACTTCACTTTCTCTTTCTTTCATCATGCTGTCACAAAATACACTTTTTATACTTCCCACTCTTCATTTTCATTCCATAATTTCTCCTTTACTCTTTTTATTCCCTTTCCTATTCCAATATACTTTATTTCTTCCATCATCTCTATTCATATTGATAAATGTTCTGAAAAAACTGTCACAACTGTACCACCATCTGCTACCTCAAGCCTTCCAGGAATACAAAATGATCAATTTCAGATCCAAATGCCCCCTTCTATAAGTCCATTCACTTTTGTTCAACACAGCTAATTTACCCCATTTTATAATTTCCTGTATTTTTTACATCTTTAGCTTTCTTTTTACATTTTCCCCTTAAATCACAATTAAAGTCCCCTGCAATTATAATTTTCATGTTAACCACCACAGTCTAACATTTGATGAAACAGATTCTCTCTTTCCTTGCTAGTTATATAAGCATATAATGCTATATAAAATACTAGAAGGGTGGGAGGATGACATAATGGTTAAGGTGTTTACCTTAAAGACACAAAGTGCAGGGTTTGATTCTCACATGGGGTAACTGGCTAGGCTTCAAATGGCCCAAAAGGGCAGTTAGCCTAGTACTAATCTATGAATGTATAAATCTATGAATCTATAAATATGTTCTCTCCACCTCACATTCACAGCAGTTAACCTTTCTATCCTTACCAACATTAGAGCAGTTATTTTCACTGTTTTTTACACAGCACAGTCATTCCAGAACAATACTCACTTTCTAAGTTCCACATTAAATGTCTACTTCACAATTTTTTTCTGTTTGCAGTCTTTCTTCACTTATCAGTAATCTTACATCTTCTAATAGAATAACATCCAGAGCACATTGAGCACACCATACCAGTATCTCTATCCTTCTTACAGTGTTAATAATACTATTCACTTTTTCTTCTTTTTAAGTTTGGGGGAAATATTTTTAATTATTAATTTTCTTATTTTTACTCTTCCCCAATTTAATATTTTTCTTGGGTTTATGCACAAAGAAATCATTGATCCTCAGAATCATTTTTTCACTGGTCAGAATGCCAAAAATTATTAGGATCATTCCCTTCTCCTGAACTGTCTTCCTGCATGCACGCTCTCTCTCTCATTTTCCCCTCCATATTTTTCTTCTTCTACAGTTTCTTCTACAACTAGTTCACCATCTCCCCTAGCATCTTGTTGTCCTTCCTAATGAAGGTCTTCCTCCCTTTCCCCTTCGTTTTCATTATTTACTGTTTGCTCTTGACAATCCATCCAAAACTGTCTCTGTTTTGTTACATAACCTGCATTCAGACACACATACCTTCTTGCTGTATGTCCTTTCTCCCCACATTGGACACATTGTATCTTGGCATAATCATTAAGTAAATGAGAAAAGTGCCAACAAAAGAAACATGATTTAGGCTACCCAACATATCTTAATGTACCTCTATTGACCAGCCACAAAAATAACATTTGAAAAGCGTGTCATCATGTTTTCTTTTTTTTTTTTTTACATTCCAAAGCAGCTTCCAGCCTCCACCCTCCATTCCATATGTTGTTCTCATCTCTAACTTTCACAGAATTATCAACAGTTTCACGCAGACCCGGCATGCATTTTTTAACATCATCCTCTTCTAGTTCATCAGTTCTTAACTACAAAGTAACAGTTTTTTTTAACATTTAAGTTACTACCAGAAAACAAATAATTGTTCCACATATAAATATCCTTTTTGTTACATAGTTCCAGAAATTTCAACATCAGTTTCAAATGTTAAGTCAGAAAAAGTCTCTGTCCTGATGTATATAAAAGACCTATTTTTTTTTAGATCTAATTTCTTGAGCTTTAAAACCCAAACCAGTTACCAAATTGTCCCAAACATAATATTTATTACATTGTCATTATTTGTTCTTATTCTCACAGTTGGTCTTCTTTTCTTTTTAAAAACAGTTTTACTTATAGTTTGTTGCTGCTCTCCTTTTTTGCTTTTTGTCATTGCTGCCTATGTTTCAGTTACCGCATTATCTGCTGCCACAAAACCAGATACCTTCTCAGTTTGTTACTGCTTTCCTCTTTTACTTTATGTCACTACCTCATAAGTTTTAACTGCTACATCAACCGCTGCCACATTACCTTGTTCATTTTCTACATTACTATCCTCAGCATTTCTGAAAAAGTTATCTGCCATTTCACCCTGTGAAACAACAGAACTGTCACCTGGATCATCCTACTCAATTATTTTTAGCAGAACAACATTTGTGAGCCCTCTTGATGGCAGTTCTGTTATCTACTTCCCTCTCCACAGAGACAGATAAACATTCATTTGTAACATCCCTCATACAATAATATTTGTTTACATTTTGAAGCTCCGTATAAAAAAAGTTATGTACTCACTATAATGTTCCATGTTTGTAGTCCATCTCGCCCTTCATTCTTACATATGGGTTCGCCTATTACAAAGCTCAAAGTCTCTTAGTTGGCTCGTGGCTAGGTAGGTATCCCATAGTGCACTAGTACAATCCCCAGATCTTGTTTGCTGCTAAACTATAGAAAGACAGAACTAAGGTTATCTAGAAAGAACAACAATAATGAAAGGACTCCACTCTACCAAGGTAAAACTATCCTATCTCAAGTTCCTTCCAGGATGGGGATAGGTGTGAGGGTTCGTAAGAATGAAGGGCGAGATGGACTACAAACATGGAACGTTATGGTGAGTACATGACTTCTTTATGTTCTGTAGTCCTATCTCCCCTTCATTCTTACATATGGGACAGCGTCCCTAGCACCTTATTCTTGGGTGGCTCACAGGAAAATACTCCTGAGTACCGTGGAACCAAAGGAGGCTCTACCCCTTGACGTCAGGTCAAATTTGTAATGAGTAATAAAGCTATGAGGGGTAACCCAAGTTGCTGCTGCACAGATACTGTAAATTTTAACCTTGGCTTGGAAGGCAGCAGATGTAGACTGGGATTGTGTAGAATGAGCCTTAATCTTGAACGGCAGAGTTTTTCCATTAGAGGAGTAAATGAAGGAAATACAGCTCGAAATCCAATTAGATAGGGTCACTTTAGAGACTAGCAGACCTATTCTAGATTCAGAAAAGGATACGAATAATTGGTCTGACTTTCTGAGTTCCTTAGTCCTGTGAAGGTAGAACCGTAACTGCCTGTGAACATCCAGTTGATGGAATTTGTATTCTGCATTGTTAGAATGATTAGGGAAAAACACAGGTAATTCTATGGTTTGGTTCAAATTAGTGTGAGAGCAAACTTTAGAGATAAAGGAAGGATTTGTAGGAAGGGAAACTCTATCTTTGTGGAAAATCAAATAAGGAGCCTTAATAGACAGTGCTTGTAACTCTGATACTTGTCTAGCTGATGTGATGGCTACTAGAAACAAGGTCTTCCAAGACAGAAACTTCAATAGGCACGAATGTGTGGGTTCAAAGGGCGGTGAAGTTAGTTTGGACAGAAAAAAGTTTAGATCCCAGGGGGATACCGGTTCCTGAAAGGAAGGTCTCAGCAAAGTAGCACCTTTAAGGAAGGTTTTACACAATCTGTGGAACATCAGGTTAGATTCATGTTGTCCCAAATGAAAATTAGATATCGCTGCCAATTGGACCCTAATTGTGGCAGCAGCAGATCCCTGATGGAAAAGTTCAGATAAAAATTCTAAAACCATAGGAATGAATGCAGTGTAAGGATCTACATTCCTTTTTTTATACCAGACAGAAAACCTTCTCCATTTGCTAGTGTATAACTTCCTAGTGGAAGGTTTATGCGAAGACGTAAGGATGTGGGTCACAGCAGGTGAAAAATCATGAAGCCTACCTAGGGATGGAATTGGAGAAGCCATGCTGTCAAATTGAGGGTATGGAGGCAGGGGTGAAGGGACCCTGACATGTTTGTCAAGAGGTCTGGAACTGGGTCCAGAGTCCATGGATCGTCTAGTAGATGAGGCTCGAGAAAGGGGAACCAAATGTGATGAGGCCAGTAAGACGTGATGAGAATAATTTTGCTTCCCAATAACTTTGCTTTCTGAATCACTATGGATATGAGAAGAGAGGGAGGGAAAGCATAAAGGAGTCCCAAGGGCCAGTCGTGAACAAGTGCGTCTCTCAGTGACTCCCCCGGAGGGGGGATAAGGGAGAAGTAGCTCCTGCATTTGGAGTTGATCGGACTGGCGAAGAGATCGCAGTAAGGCTGTCCCCATTTGCAGAAGATCTGTCCTGCTATTTCCTAATTCAGAGACCACTCGTGAGGCATCAAGATTGCCCTGCTGAGCTTGTTGGCTATCACATTGGTTGTCCCCGGGATATGCATTGCCACTAGAAAGTGTTGGGAAGAAATTGCCCACTTCCATACACAAAGGGCCTCTCAAAAAAGGGGGTAAGATCTGGTTCCTCCTTGCTTGTTGAGATACCATACCACTGACATGTTGTCTGACTGGATTGCTATTGTCCTTAGAGGAAGAAAGTCGTGAAGTGCTTGCAACGCTAGAAGCACTGCTCTCATCTCTAGGACATTGACATGCAGGTGAGCCTTGTGATCTTGCCATGTATCTTGGACAGTCCTGCCTAGATAATGCCCCCCCTCACCCTGTGAGGCATCCATGGTCACAGTAGCAATGGGTTGGCGAGGAAGGAATGGAGTGCCTGTTGTCAGCTGGTCGGGTTGAATCCACCAATGAAGGCCCTTTTTGCAAGACTCTGTTATGATGATATGGTGAGAAAGAGGCAGTTGTTGAAAAGACCACTGGGAAGATAGAAGCCATTGGAGAATTTCCATATGTAATCTGGCTAGAGGGACTAATGTTATGGTGGAGGCCATGGTCCCTAAGAGTTTCAGCATTATGTTTGCCTTGACTTTCTGTAGAGAAAGTAAATTGAGAATTTGTTGTCTGAGGTTTTGAATTCTTTCTGCAGGTAGATGAGCTAAAATGGCGACTGTGTCTATTTCTGCATCTATAAAAATCACAAATTGAGAGAGATATAAGGCAGACATTTCCCAATTTACTGTAATCCCCAGCTGGGAACAAAGCTGGATGGTGGAATCTCTGGTTTGTAGGAGTAAGATGCCTGGTGGTGGCAGTCAGGATCCAGTCGTCCAGGTACGGAAACACTTGGAATGCTAGTCGTCTCAGGTGAGCTGTCATTACTGCCATACATTTGGTGAACACCCTGGGGCTGTGGTGAGACCAAAGGGCAGAGCATGGAATTGGTAGGAACTGGTTGCCAGCCGGAAGCTTAAGTGACTCCTCGATGCTCTGTCCATTTTTATATGGTAGTACACATCTTGGAGGTCTATGGAGCACATCCAATTGTCTTTCCCTAACAGAGGGAGTGTAGACTGCAGTATCACCATCTGGAACTTGGCCTTCTTTACAGATTTGTTTAGTTTGCTGAGGTCCAAGATGGGCCTCCAGTCCCCTGTACGTTTTGGCACTAAAAAGAATTTGGAGTAAGTTCTGAATCCTATCTGGTCTGCGAGGATGGTTTGGATGACTCTCTTTGCAAGCTACTTTTGCACTTCTACAGTTGCTTGATCCCTGTGATTGTGTGGAACATCCGGGATCTTCTTGGGATTGTGGGGTGGAAGAGAAAAGGGTATGGAGTAACCTCTGGTGATTATTCTTTGTACCCATTTGTCTTGGGTGATGTTTAGCCAGGCCTCTGGATACAAAGATAGGCGACCCCCGACTAGCTCCAGAGAAGTGCAGCAGGGCCCCACATCAGGAGCACTGATAGGGAAGGCCTTGAAATGAATCACGGCCTCCCTGGTTTTGCGGACCCCCCCGCCTCTAGGGCGATGTCTACCATTAGCTCCTCCTCCTCTGCCTCTGAAGGAGGACTCACCCTGTGCATCCGGGAAAAATCTCTGGGACTTCTTGAACCACATCTTACCACCTCTCTGACCCTTGGGATATGGTCTAGAGGGGACGGTAAAAACGTACTCCCATGGCAGAGAGAGTTTTCCTTTCTTGTTCGCACCTAGTGAGTGTATCTTTTACCCGAGGTCCAAACAATGAAGAACCATCAAAGGGCGCATTTGTAAAGATAGACTTGAAAGGCTCCGCAAAATTACATAAGCGCATCCAAGGAGTGTCTCCTAAGGGAAACTCATGAACCCTCTGCCCTGCTCGCTCTGTTAGCTGCATAGGAGATCAGCCTCATGGAGGAGTTCACGATGGAGTTTAAGATGGACAACTGAGCAGACACCTTCTCAGGGACTCCTTCAGTAGATGTACCTTGAAGAGTATCTCCTAACTCCTTGAAGAGACCTCTTTGAAGCCTAGTAAAATGTGTGAGATAGTTCAGTGATCTGAAAGTAAAAGCCGCTGAAGAAAAGATATGCTTCCCGTATCTATCCATTGTTCGAGACTCCTTATTCAGCGGATAGACAGATGAAGAAGTTTCCGTTACCTCCTTCTTAGTGGCCACTGCCAACACCATGGCATCTACAGGCATGCCCTTGGACAAAAAATCTTTCTCTTTTGGGGCAGACATAAATTTATTCAGTCTTTTGGGAATTGGCTTCATGGCATCAGAAGTCTCCCACAATTTCTGACTAACCAGGTCTAAGAGTTCATCGAAAGGTGGAGACACCCAACAGGCTGAAGGTTGAGACCTGAAAGCCTTCAGGTACACTGACTCCTCATCAGAAGGAGTGAAAGTGGGCCAGCCATCTCTCTGCTTAAGGATCTCTAAGATGTCTACAAAGGAGACATCATCAGAAGATGACTTGGGGGACCCTTCTGACTCCTCGAGGTCAGTGTCTGAAGTGATGGACTCATCCGGGGAGTCTACATGCTTCCTCTTGCATGTTCTCTTCTGAGGAGACTCCTTAGAAGGGTACTCTGGGGAGGTCACGTAAGACTGGGGGCCACCCAACGGGGGCTCCTGAGGCTGCGGGAGTCTGCTGTCGAGAGAGAGAGTAGGTGCTGAGACAGAGGTCGGTGCATGAGGGGAAAAAGCGTCTGTACCCTTGCATGGAGCTGATGAGCGAGACAGCACACTCCTCATCATATCAAAAGCAGATCTCTCCGGCTCCAAAGACAGCCCTGGTTCCGAGGAAATGGAGGTAGTCAGCGGCTCCAGAGCAACTGGTTCCGAGATGGATGTAGGGTCTGAGCTCACCCTAGCCGACGCACCGAGAGGGAGATTCAGAACCGAAGAGGTTCAGGTCCAAGTGTCCCTGTCGGGGCCGACCGGTGAGCTTCGGCTCCCAGACACCACGGACGGCGCCGAAGGTGTTCGAGCAGAACTCAGCTCTGAGACAGCTATGAGGGGAGCTGGAACCGAGGGTTCCACAACAAGTGGCACCGAAAACACTGGGTCCGAATGCCTGACTCGGCTCGGAGGAGGAACCACAACAGGGAGGATGGACTCAGGTGGCTCCGGAACTGACTGGGTCGGAGCCAACAACAATTTAGGCAAAGCAGACAACTTCAGGCGTCTAAGCACTACTCTCTCCACATCTTCCTCTGACAAGCTCTTGGAGGATCTGGATGACAGGGTAGGTGATCTGGATCTCTGTAAAACTGGAGATCTTAAGGTTGGGGAGACAGGCAAAGGATCTAGGGACCGCCTCCGATGCAATTTATCAGCAGTCTGCTCCAAAAGGCTTGGAGCTGACACTGCAGTGTCAATATCGACAACCTCGACCAGCTCCGAGGACAGTGGAGCCAAGGAGGTAGAAATCTTATGTTTTGATTGTTTCTGAGGAGGTTCCGATACACTAGTCGGTGCCAGAGAATGCCTCTTGGCTGACTTGACCATCTCTTTTTTGGATGAATGTGACTTAGATGAAGAAGAACAACTCGCTAAGTCTTCTTCAAAGGAAGGCTTGAGGAGACCTTTCAAAATTAACTTGTTCTTCTGCTCCTGGAGAACTCCGGAGCTAAAGGAATGGCAGAATAAACAAGTTTCCTGCAAATGAATGGCTCCGAGACAATATACACAATTACTATGGCCATCCGTAATTGACATATTCTGGGAGCACTTTATGCATTTTTTGAAACCTGAAGGTTTGTGGTCTTTAGACTCTTTAGACATATTGAACAGCTATATAATAAAACAGGTACACAACAAGCACAATGAGGACTAGGTCCTCTAACTTAAAAGGGCCTAGACCTAACAAGCACACACACACAGAAAGAGAGAGTAAAGAGGACTAGGTCCTCTAATTTAAACGGGCCTAGCCCTGTGAAAAATATGAAAAATAGCAGTGGACTAGGTCCTCTAACTTAAACAGACCTAGCTGGATAGGCTAAATTGTAGAAAGGCCAGAAACTTAGTAGCAAGCAAAGTATTGAACAAACTACACTGCACGCAAGCTTTAAATTTCTAAAATTAGAAAACAAAGGCTCTAATATAAACGCGGACCCACAGAGAAAAAAAACTGTATCAAGATATATATATATATATATATATATATATATATATATATATATATATATATAAAATAAAGCGAGAAAACAAGGTCCTACCAAACGCGGACCTCTGAAATATCAACGTTAATAAAACTAGCACACAGGATACCAAACGGAGAACAACAAGGGGTCAACGGCCAACAAGTTCTCAACAAACTAACTAATTAAAGGGCAAAAACACATCTTAACACTACTAAACACTATCTAATAATAAGATAACCAGCCATAGAATCAGTAAAGTGATAATAAAGACAAAAAGATTTGAACTTAGCCACGGCCAAACAAGAAGCACTTCTGAACTCGTAGACACGGCATACGAGATCTGGAGATTGTACTAGTGCATTATGGGATACTTAACTCGCCATGAGCCAACTAAGAGACTTTGAGCTTTGTAATAGGCTGAGTTGGAGCCGATCCCATATGAAGGCGAGATAGGACTACAGAACATCATTTTTTTCTCCCAATTCTCACTTTCTACCTCAAAACTCTCCATAGCTTTTCTCTTTTCCTCCATGCTGCAGAATCCCTTAGGCTTCTTCCTTGCTGCTGTAGGAGCCCTCCAGCAACATCTAGCAGCTCCAAAGAGTTGGGGAAGGTCCATGATACCCTGGACAAATTTCTAGTACTAGTAGAAATGCCACCTTGGGTTTCCCCTGAAATGAGGCCACTGTTTTAATGGGGCAAAGTCAGTACCAAATGACAAAAACAAAAATCCAAAAGGATACAGTTACAAACAGGAACTGGGTTAAAAAAAAAAAAAAAAAAAAAAAAAAAAAAAAAATCAAAGGTGAAGGACCCATGCATGTAATATAGTAGGTTAGAACTTTTTTGTTGCCACCACTTGTACACAACTGTACTGTACAGTTTATCAAAGTTACACTTAACAAAAATGTAGATGTTCGAGTGTATTCACAGTTGCAGTCATTACATTTGGGTAGTCTGCTTGCAGGTTGCCCTTGGTCGGCCTGATTAACAAAGTCTTGGGTCCTACGTCGGTTGCTGTCCCTTCTTCCATGACGTCAGGTCATCAGGGGTATAAAACATGCAGCCGACGTCATTACATCAGTTTTTCTTGCCCCAGATGTCAGGTGCCCCCCAATGAGGAGCAAATAAACATAAAAACACAAAGGTATACCTCCAACAAAAAGCAAATACACCAAAAAGGCTTTTAAGCATAGTAATGGAAAGTAGAGGTATAGCCAGAAGAAGTTAGGGGGCCGGAGGGAGGGTAACCAGGACTGCAACAGTGAATACACTCAAACATCTACATTTATGGTAAGTGTACACAACTGTACTATGTTCTTCATGTTTCACTGCTGCAGTCATTACATTTGGGTAGATTCCCAAAGCTATGGTTGGCAGGAGGAGTTTATATAGCATTAGGGCCAGCAATAAGGCCCTGCAAGACAGCAGTGGCAAAGCCAGCTCTGGATTTAGAGAAAATTGGCAAATGATAATGCTTGGTGAAAGTATGTACAGAACTCCAAGTAGCAGCTTCTAGGATGCCCCTGGTAGAAATACCTCTGAGGAAGGCTGCAGAAGTAGATGCAGCCCTAGTGATGTAAGATCTGATCCCCTGGGGAATAGGTTTTCCATGCTGCTTGTAGCAGAAATTAATGCAATGGCTTATCCATTTAGAAATGGTTTGTTTTGAAATAGCCTTCCCCTCTGCCCCTGCAGCAAATGCTACCAGCAGTTGGTCCTATTTTCTTTGAGGTTTAGTCCTGTCCAAATAGAATCTAAGTTGTCTGTGCACATCCAAGGAATGCAGAATCCATTCCCCTTTGTTCTATGGATTGGGAAAGAAGGTTGGCAAATGAATGGACTGATTAAGAGCCACACTGGATACCACCTTGGGCATGAAGAACCCTGTCCGCATGAAAGATGATGAAAGGCTCCACTGCCATAAGAGCCTGTAATTCAGATATCCTTCTAGCTGAAGTGATTGCTAAAAGGAAAGCTGTTTTCCAAGAAAGAAATTTTAAGTCTGCAGTAGCAGCTGGCTTGAAAGGAGGTAGAGTGAGCTTCTCCAATACAAAGTTAAGATCCCAGGCAGGTGTTGGAGCTCTCCTGGGTGGTCTCAAGTTTTTGGCCCCTCTGAGGTACTGCTTGAGCAGAGGATGAGAGAAGAGGGGAGGCTCTGTGTTATAATGAGCTGAAATGGCTGAGGCGTGGATTTTAATAGAAGAAAAGGACAGGCCCTTGTGAAGCATTTCAGTTAAGTATTGCAAAATCTGAGGTAAATTGGGCGTCACTGTGCTCATCCCTTTAGATTGGTTCCAGGGACAGAATCTTTTCCATTTTCCAGCATAAGATTTTCTAGTACTAGGTCTCCATGACTCTAAGATGACATCCATCACAGGTTTGCTGAGGGATGATAGGGGTGAAATTAAGTGATTAGCTGGGCTGCAAGATTCAATGTTGGAAGCTGAGGGTGCAGAATTTGGTTCTCCTGCTGAGACAGCAGGGAAGGAGTCTAAGGCAGGTGCCATGGAGATAACTGCGACACATTGTGCAGGAGGGGGTACCAGTGCTGGCACGGCCAGTCTGAAGCAATCAAGATCATCCTTGGTTTCTCCTGTTTGACTTTTAGTAGAACTTTGAGAGCAAAGGCAGGGGGGGAAGGCGTAGACTGACAGGTTTTTCCAGCTGAAGGACAGAGCATCCACTTTCCAGGCTTGTTTTTGGGGAGTCCTTGTGCAAAACTTGTCCAACTGGTAGTTCTAGGGGGAGGCAAATAGATCTATGTCTGGGCACCCCCATTCGCTTGTCAACATGTTGAAAATCCTTGGTTCCAGTTTCCACTCGTGTGGGTCCATGAGGTTTCTGCTTAGTCCGTCTGCCAGTGTATTCAATTTTCCTGGCAGGAATTGCACTTGTAGGTGCACTTGGTAGGTCAAGGCTGTGTTCCACAATGCCATGGCTAGTCTGCAGAGGGGGTAGGAATGTGAACCCCCTGCTTGTTTATGTACCACATAACCGTGGTGTTGTCCATCTTTATCATTAGTTGTCCTGGAAGAATGTAGTCCTTGAAGGCTGTCAGAGCATTCTGTACAGCTAACATTTCTTTTTGATTGATATGTAGGTGCATTTGATTTGGGTTCCATTTTCCCTGAATGCACTTCCCTGCCAAGTAAGCCCCCCATGCATAGTCTGATGCATCTGTAGTTAGGGTTTGGGCGGCAGGGGGTAGTGTGAATGGTAATCCCTTGTTTTGGTGGCAGGCCTCTGCCCACCAGAGGAACTACTGGTGTAGGCAAGGTATGATAGGAATCATTGTTTCCAGGCTGTGAGAATGTCGACTCCATAGACTTTTTAGATACCACGGCAGTTTCCTCATATGCAGTCTTGCATATGGAATTAGAAGAATGCAGGAGGCCATGAACCCCAAGGCTCGCAGTACTTGTCTTGCAGATAGCAGGGTTTTTGTGGCCACGTGTTTGAAGTAGGTTACCAAATGAATTTGCTTTTCTTGCGTGAGGTAAGCCATCTGGGCAGTTGTATTCAAGCTTGCACCCAGGAATGTAATTTGTTGACAGGGTACCAGTTGTGATTTCTTTTCGTTTATGGTGTACCCCAGACAAGTTAGAACCCTTTTTACAAATGCCAGATGATTTAAAGGTATACCCTGGTTTTCTGCCTGAATTAGACAATCGTCCAGGTATGGGTATATTTGAATACTTCTTTGCCTGCAAAATGCGATAACTGGAGCCAAGCACTTTGTAAATACCCTGGGTGCAGTAGACAAGCCAAAGGGCAGTGCAGAGAACTGATAATGTGTGTAGCCTCCTTTAAAGCATAGGTATCTTCTGTAAGATTCCCTGATTGGGATATGCAGGTATGCTTCTTTTAAATCTAGTGTTGCCAATCAGGCATCTTTGCCTAGCATAGGAAGTAATTGATGAAGAGTCAGCATCTTGAATTTTGGAATCTCCAGAAAGGTGTTCAAAGTAGACAGGTCCAGGATTGGACGCCATGATTTGTCTTTTCTGGGTACCAGGAAAAGTCTGGAGTACAAACCTTGTCCCTTTTCCTCTTCTGGCACCAGTTGAATAGCCCCCATGCTTAAGAGGGAAAGTACTTGTTTTTGAGCCTCTGCCCACTTATTTGGGGGCAGGTCTGGCCACCCATTTGGTGCTGACAACGTGTAGAAATGAAATCTGTATCCCTGGGACACTATATTTAAAACCCATTTGTCCTGGGTTATGAGTTCCCAGTTCTTTGCATGAAGAGCAGCCTTTCCCCCAAAGGGGTGGTCAAAAGATAAGTGCTTGGGAATTTTAAAAGGAAGTCATTGAGACTGTTTACCATAGGGGGTGTCTTGTTATTTCCAGATTTGGAAGTGGAGGCCCCCCACTGCTTAGTTCTGAGAGTCCCCTGGGATTGAAACCTGGGGTTTTTGTTATGTCTGGGTTTGACTTGAGAGGACATGGAATGGATTGGAAAGGACCAATTCTTAGTAGGCCAGTGCCTACTAAATCTAGGAGGTTGTACTTGTAAAAAATCTTTAACAGTTTGCATAGATTTAGCTTTATCTTCCATCTTTTTAAGAACGTCTTCAGCCCTGCTGCCAAACAAGCGGTCCTGATTTAAAGGAGCGTCCAACAATTTAGCTTTAACATGATCAGGCAAAGATTGTTCCTTAAGCCAAGCATGCCTTCTAAGCACAGACCCAGTAACAGCAGCCCTGCAAGAGGCCTCTATAGAATCAAAACCACATTGCAAAGTATGTTTTCCAACTTGTTCAGCAGAATGCATTAAGTCCTGTAAATCTTTATTTTCCACACAGTCAGAAATCAACATCATTTTCTGTTTAAGCAGTCCAATAACAGGTTGCTGATATTTTAACATATGGAATTGACAGTTTAAAGCTCTGATTGCCAAGGCTGCAGAAGTATAAACCTTTTTAGCCCATCTATCCAGGGCCCTGGAGTCTCTATCAGAAGGGGTAGGATTTTTAGCAATAGAAGCCTTAATGCCCTTGGGCCCCTGAGAAATAGTCTCTGGATCTGCAACAAAATTTTTGAAAAGGAACATGTGGGACTCAGGAACCCTGTAGTATCTCTGTCAGGTTTACTAGGAGCAGGAGGCAGGGAATCAAGGGCCAAACTGGATTCTGAGAACACATCAACAATGTCTAGTACAGGAGGTATAGCCAAAGGCCTAAGCTGAGGTAGAAGGAAATCCCTAAGCCTCTTTTCTGAATCAGAAAATTCCTGGCTTTCCCAGTGGAAATGCTCCCTTAAAGTATGTAAAGTTTCCCCAAAAGAAAAATCTTCAGGAGGGGAAGCAGAGGGAATAGAATCCTCTGCATCAGAATCCTCATAAGTAGTTATGGGCAAATCCAGGTCGTTAGAAGAAACAGTATCCTGATCAGAAGATTCATAATCAAGCTCAGCCCTAGGCCTCTTGGGGGGGGGGGGTGACTACCCCCGATTAGAGTTATTAGATCTTCAGCCATTTTAATCATTTGATTTTTAGGCATAGGGGTCTAAGCATTTGGCCTGGGCATCGGTTTTTTAGACGTGAATCGAGATTTAGGCCTTAATAATGAAGGAGGTGTTGATTTAATATGCAAGTCTGTAGGCCTGAATACACCCTCCGAAGCCGGTGCCTGCACAGCGGCTCCGGACCCATTCAAGGTAGGGACATTTGTGGGTTCCACAGTTGAAGTATCTCGCAGCATACCGGACTCCGAATGGGTCTCAGTAGAGGCCTGCAAATCAGAAGTAGTGGGTATCAGGGGCTGCGAAAGCACCTCACTGAGTACCGGCGAACTGGCGACTGACGTAGGAGAAGAGTCGTCGGCAGTTTTGGACCTCGGCGGCCTGTCTCTCTCTTTATCTTTGCATTTTTTTTTAATCCTGGTGGTCGGATGGCTAACCGATGACATTTCTGGATAATTATATCAATAACCGAAATATTTAGAGGCAGGACCCAAGACTTTGTTAATCAGGCCGACTGAGAGCAACCTGCAAGCAGATTACCCAAATGTAATGACTGCAACAGTGAAACACGAAGAACATCTGCACACTGTGCGTTATTACAATTGAGAGCAAGGGACTATCACTGAAAACAGTAGCTAAACATCATCTCTTAACTTTTCCACTACAGAGGTTATTTTGGCTTGCAAAACCTTAATATTGTGGGCCACTTACATTTGTTTTGGGAGACAATACCAATTCTACTATGGCCTAACTACTGACTCCCTTTCTCCTAATATGCGAGGCCCCAGTCATTGTGAGCTCATATGAGGGACAATGCATGCTTTAACAGAGAGATCAGGAAGGAGAGTGTTATTAACATTGCAGATGCACTGTATACCAACAGATCTTTCTTATAAATACACAGTCATCTCTGTATGCCTAAATTATACCCACATCTGCAGCTGTCTAAGCCTTTGAATCTTTGCCCTTCTCAACTTTTTTATTACCTTTAATATATCTCATATGAATCTTGCAGATGACAAAGAAAACAAAGTGAAGTACAATGCAGAAGAACTGAAGTCATTGAGATAACTAGGGTGTATTAATATTAGTCCCCTTATAACTGGAAAACACTAACTGAATAATTTTAAATAACTGCAAATTTAGTATTAGGGTGCAGCAGTCATAAGAAAAGTAAAGCAGCAGAATTTACCACTGATGACCTGAGTTCAGTAAATAATTCTAGAATACAGTCGCCAAGAGGGAGGGACGATACTACGTGAACAGAGGCCAGTTTTCCCATTCCACAGTAAGGACAAGGGTCATTGTTCCACTGTATTTGGCATTCATCAGACCTATCATTGAGTACAATGCTCCCTTTGGTATGTACCTAACCAGGCAAATCCAACAACTGGAACGTCCACAGAGATTTCTCACTAAAAGAATATAGGGTGTAAGTAACATGTCTTGTACAGACCACCTTAACTCCCTGTATTCTGCTTCCTTCAGGCTATTGAGGGGAGATCTATGCCTGGTATACATGGCATTGTCAGACCCAACTCTGATGGACCTCCTGCATATCCAGCACCAGAATTACCCATTATACAGAATAAAACCTTACCTGTGATATAAATAGGATCTGCTGGACAGACAGGAATGCATCCCAGAGACTATCCCTTCTCTGGAACATGCTCGCATCCAGTGAAGCAGAGTTCCTCCCTAAACCAATTCAAGTGTAACTTGGACAACTAGACGGGGAACAAGAAATTCATCCTTGGGTTGGCACCTATGTCTCCACTGGACACATGCAGCCTTTAAATGGTTCATCTGCCATTTCCCCGTTCCCTGCTTTTAGATGTTTCCACTCCTAAGCCCCTGCTTACACTTATAAAGGGGATGAGAACTTGTTAGAGAGTTGGGATGCATGGCTAGGCTTAAAAAAGTAAATGAAAATAATATAAAAGTACCGAGCCTGCAAGGCTTAAAATAAAACCAATTTTTAATACACAAGAGAACAAGGTAAAAAAAAGTCTGCGCTTTCACGGTTCTCACATCGCTTCATCAGACATTCTCAATACAGAAAGAAAGCAATTAAATAAGATTACAAAGGAACAATCAAACCAATAAAAGACAAGCCTCTAATTAAAAGGACTATACTAGTGTTTCAGAGGGCATGCCTTCAAAAAAGATTTTAAAGTAAAAACACCATTGAGACCTGGAGGTCTCTGCATTAAGAAGCAGTATCCATTTCTGTTCTGCTGCTTCTGTATGACTGTGTAGGTCACCGCCCCTCATATCCAAGTCTAAAACCTGAAGTGCAAAAAATTTAAAAACATGTGTTACCCCATTTTCTAAAGTATGTAATGCCAAAGCATTACTTTCTTTTTTATTCCTAATGTCCCTTTGGTGCTCAAAAACCCTTTCTTTAAGGGATCTATTAGTTTTACCTATGTAAAAAATATGGCATAACTGGCAGGAGGCAAAGTAAACAATGTTAGCTGTTTTACAATCAGCATAAAAACTAATATTAATGGTAAAACATATGTTGGGATGTGTGCATGTTTGGAGGGTACTAATATATTTGCAAGCTGAACAATTCCTACAGGGCCCTTGTGGCAGGTAGCCTAGTAAACCCCTATGAACCTATGAACACTGCACTGACCTCTGGTGAAAGATAGAGATACACTGTGCTTGCAAAGCCACTTCTACCATGTCTGCCCTGATGGCATCATTGGCATGAGCTGAAGCACTTATGTTATATAGAATATGTTAGCAGATAATCATTGGCTAGCCCATCTAGTCTGATGTTTCTCTGCCTACTGGATATGATGCACATACCTATACAGTCAACGATTTCTTTATTTTTTTTTTACTTTTACATTTTTATCCCAGTCTTAACAAAAATGCTTTATAATTTTCTGACACATTCTTAAATTTTACTATGTTTCAGTGGCAGTTATTTTTGTACTGAGATCCAACCACAAACTAAACTTTGTGAAATAATACTTCATACATCTTCTTAAGCCATACATCTTGCATTTTGCATTCTGTCCTGTTACTGTCCTACATCTAATTTTCTCAGTTTCTAGTCTCATTCAGCTTCCTGACATCAAACACCTTATGATTAAATACTCTTAAAAGATGTTGAGAAATGAGTACCATCACACTGCAGGTAGGTTCATGGGGAAGGCACTTCAGGTTTGCCCTGCCCATTTGCCTTCCCAAATGCCCTCACATAAGGTATTTGAACATCCACCCCTTCAGTGATCCTGTATGCCCAGTGCATGGCAGCATTTACTTCCCCTTATTATCTCCTTTGCCCGCACTGCTGTTAGGCTTCCCACGTGAGAGGCAGTACACCTTTTGTATATCCCTTCCCCTCCTCAGTAAAGGCAAGCCTGTCTTCAGTTACTCATTCCCTTCCTGGCTGTCCCTCTGGTACTTGAACCTTTAGCTGAAAATGTAGTCACCAGATGAGAAGGCAGAAGTCTTCCTGCATGCCAGCTATGCACCCCTTTTCTTGAGACACAGCAGCAGCAGCCCAGATTCTACTAATACCACTGTAGCACCTTAAAGATTTTGTTTTACTTTTGTTTTCTTTTTATAAGACTATGCAAGTTAATATCCTCTAGTCCCTCTTTACATGACTTCTGACACAATCCATGCAACATTTTTGTTGCCTCCTCTAAATGTTATCTATATAGTCTATGTTCTTAGAATGAAGACATTTCCAGAGAAATGGAGAGAGACAGAACCCTGACTACAGTCCAGGTGATCCAGGTTTATGCAGTGGCTCAGGTGCCTGATGAAGATAGCAGGGAGGATGAGTGTATCTTTCTGGAGGAAGGAGTTGATTCATGGCTGGTGCACTGATGCTCTGGGGTAAGCAGAGGCAAACTGGTACAGGGAGGATGTGGGCTGTGCCCATGCAAGCTGGTAACAGTAGTCCTTGCCACAGCATGTGAAGAAAGGTGCATTTGCAGGGTAACAGGCATAAGTGGTACCTGTGGTGATGCAGGTGCTCATGTCATAACCAGCAGTGGTGTTAGGTTGGTAATATATATCTCAGTTGTCAGGATACCAGAGAAGGCACATGCAACCCTCACGACTGCCTGTATGATGGTTTCCCCTGCAAGGATGTTGCCTCTGCGTGTAACTGGGTAAACATCCCTCGTACAGAGGAATGAATGGGCTCAAGCTGATTGGGAGGGTTTGATGCTTGGCAGAACTAGGGAGAAGAATTACCAAAAAAAATCTCAAGAGATGCACATACTGACGCAGTTCATGACCTGGGATCTTACTGTCTACAGACAGTTATTGTAACTTATTGTTTTCTTCTGGTGATGCCTTTTCTATGCTTCATTTTTTCCAGCCTTCCTTCCAAATTTCTGTTATAGGCTGCTTACCTGTACAGACCATTTGATCTAATTACCAAAAATCCATTTATTTTATTGTTAATGTTACTATTTTCTTTCCAGCTATGTACTTCTTTTGTGGGTTTTTGCCTCATTTATGTATCACTTTGCATTATGTGCAGTAATGTTTTAAATTAGTCTTTTCTCATCCATTCTATACCTTTTCTTATATCGTCTTAATTGCATAATTTTATGTCATCAGCAAACATTTCTTTGCATCACTTTTGTGATACTGTATATAAAACATTAAAGAGGAACAACTCTAGTTGTAGCCATGAGTATGCAAATGTGTCATTATCCCTCTCCTTGTCCAGCCAACCCTCTAATAGCTGAGCAACTCTATTAGGAATTTTAATGTGAACTCCTTTAGGCCCTATTACACTGCTCTGTTTTGCTCTTGTTTTTGGAATTCTTTCTGTACCCGTTCTTTTACATGTGAAACACCTGAAATAAATTATTTTAATCTTGACATATCTCACTGTTGAATTAGGTTTGTCTGACCTTTCCTCCTACACAAATGCCTTATTTTTCATTTATTTATTTGCCTATCCATCACTATCCTTTTTTATTTTATTATCTTTCCCTTTGTCATTCTTTGCTTCTTTATGTATATAAAAACAACTATTTCCCCTCATAACATAAACGGCACTCTTTTCCTTAGGCTGGGCTTCTGTTTTTTTGAGTACTTACCCAACATCTTTCCATTTCAGTTGAAATGTTATAGGCCTTCTATCTTCTATTTCCTAAAGGCTAAATGATTTTCATAACATTTGACAACTGAAAACCATAGCAGTGGTCTTTCTTTTTGATTTGCATATTTGTTTTCCACAAAGCTTGTTGCTTCTGCATTGGTCATTTTAATCCAATGCCCACTACTTCTCTGCATTAGACAGATAGCTTCAGATATACTACATATGAGGCACCAGCGCATTATACCTGACACTGCCTTCCTGTAGTCCAAAGCCATCATTATTGATTGACTTGACTCTATGGTTAATTAAGAACATTTGATTACCATTTGCTCCCTAAAGATTGCCCACTTCCAGATTTGAGATCCTCTCTTCCTCACCATTTGAGACCAACAAATCCACGATTGCTTCTTCTTGTGTATTATCTAGTACCTACTGTCTGAGGTATTCCTTATGTAGGACATTGTGAATGATTCTGCTCTTTGGTATGGCTACAAAGAAGATGCTCCAGTTAGTATCTGGCATATTAAAGTCTCACAACAATTTTATCTTTCACCTGGTCTGCCATTTTATGGATGTTTTTATCACTTTCTTTTCCCCTTGAGAAGATGTTCTGTATACAACCTCCTGTACAGTTCTCAGTGTGATTCCCTATTTTCAGTATAACAACTAATGCCTATTCATCCATCTATCCATAACCCCTGTTCCCATTTTTGCATAGGGGGTTGGGGTGTCAATTCAACAGTGACAATTATCTATAACCAAGGTTCACACTGGTGGGTGACTAGTCCTGCCACAATTGTTGTTTCATACCACACACTCACATGCACACTCACATCTATGGCCAATTTAGAGTGTCCAATCTACCTACTGCATGTCTTTGAAATGTGGGAGGAAAGCAGAGCACCCAGAGGAACCTCATGTTAACACAGGTTGAACATGCGGATTCCATACAGAAGGCAGCCCTGTCGAGAATCAAACCAGAAAACATCTTGCTGTCAGGCAAAAATGCTATCTGCTGTGCCACTGTGCTGCCCAAACAATTCCTATTCTCATTTATTTACTGGCATTTTTTTACTGGGAAAGTCCAACGCAATGTCCTAAGCAATGCCCTTTTTCAGTGGATGCCTGGGGAAAAAAGTTTCATTATGCAGACATCATGGTCATCATTTGCATTGTTTTATCACTTACAGTCAATTTCATTCAAGACTAATATTTCCATTGTTCAGACTTCCTTGGTAACAGTTACATCATTTACAAACTGTTTCTAATAAAAACAACAGTTACATGGGTTGTATATGAATATCTTTTTTTTTAAATACAGAGAGCTATATGCAGTGCAATATTTACTCATTTGTTTTGCTGGTTTGATCCTTTCCTTTACAGAGCAGACTACACTTCCTCCAAGTTTATCCGTCATAGCACTTATCTAAACTGTGTTCCCTGTAGATTTATTTTCTATGACTCTCTTAACATCACGATAGTGTTAAAACACCAGTTCATGTAACTTTTTACCTAGACCCTGAAGAGTGATATGCTTTACTTTTCATTTACTTAAATTTGTATTGCCCGCAGTAACTTTGCATAGTTTCCTCTCTCTCACAGATTTCCTCCAAGGCATGCTACCACTACTGACGTTTATATCATTAACTAGTCTTACGTTTATGATGCATAAATCCAAATCTTCTTAACCTTCTGTGTGTGTCATCCCTTGGCCAATGTAAATATGTGCTATGGAAACATACTGATGTATTGCATATAATCACAGTATTTCCCCAGAGATGTATAGACCATGATTCCAGTATAGGCTTGCAGCTCTCTAAGAGGATCCCAATTTCCGGTGAAGCTAAAACATTGAGCTCTGTGAAGTTTTGAACTATTTACTGACCCCATGATGCAAATATGATGCAAAAAATCCTCTTCTCATCCATGCCATGGACAAGCTGAATTTCCTAGAAATAATGTATGCAGCTTGTTAAAGGCCTCTCCTTTTGCTTTGCTCTGACCCCTTTCCCAGCCAGGTTGTTTCTTTCTACATACACTGTGACATCTAGTTTCTTAGCCCATGAAGCTATACTCCTGAGAATTTGCTCTCTGTTAGTTTCAGACTAGGCAGGCACTATACCTCTTTATCTTATCCCTCATTTAAATATGTTATCCTAAGAAAAAAAAATACCCTAAAATAAAACATTTCCTTCTTTTGTGGAGTCTCATATTACTGTCCTGTGCAGCTCTACCTGGCGGAATATCCCACTATCTGTCTTGGTCTGCAGATTTCCCTTTCCAGGGAAGTAGCTATCTGTGCCAGGACAGCAAGAGAATATGGAGAGACAATACAAGAGGCTGCACCTCTGTTCCATCACACCCATCCTTACAGGATACTCGGCCTTAAATTTAAAATATGGTACTCAGACACTTAATGTTATTAGCAGTCCTCCATAATCAAACTACATACAGCTCTGGACAAATTTATCAGACCTCCAAAACGAAATCTCAGCAAACAGCTGATTCTTCAAGTAAAAGGCTGTCAGCAAAATAAAGATACTAGCAGTAAAATGAAACCTTTTTTTTCATATTATGATATGCACAGTTCTCTTACATTGTTATGGTTATGACACATTTTAATGAATTCTTTTTATAGAGAACAGTGAAATACAGCACTATTTGCTATACAAATGGGAGTGTCTAAAAATCTAGTTTGGCATACTATGTATACTATAAATTATTTAAATGTAATTATTTAAAATTATTATTACTATGTATACTATATAAATTAATACATTTTTTTCTGAATATCTGTCAGAAGCATTCTCAGCCAGATCCCAGGAGTTGCTCTCAGTGTATGTCTGACCTGATTCTGAAAGACTTGCTCTCAGCGTAAGTGACTTACTTCTTTCTAAGGCCTACCTATAAATAGGCTTACACCAGGGCCCAGATTCTAAAAGACCTGCTTTCAGCCTGTTCCCAATGTAAGTGGTCACTTACACTAAGAGCAAGTCTTTTGGAATCAGGCGTTGTGGGTTAAGGAGGACAGAGGACTTCTTAAGAGACTAAACTTCTGCTTTTACTACAAATAAGTGCAAAGCGTGTTTAAAGCTAAGTTACTTGTCTGAAAAATAACCTTTTTTACTTTTGCAGGTAGAAATGGATTACATTACTACAATACAAAGTACGTATTTAAATGTGAAGGGACAGAATTTATATAAGGTAAAGGCGACAGGTTACAAGAACAAAAGGGAAATTAGGCCACACACATGGCAATTAGGAAACTCAAAATAGTAACTTAACTGTATGTTTCATTTAGCAAAACACATACAGTGCAACGTTAGCAAAAATTCTAGAAAGAATTATTTATACTGGGTGACTAAAGTTACAAGTCAAAATTTACAATGTTCAAAAAGCAGAGATCCTTACAAGTTAATGATGTAATGCCTAATTTAAAACAAAACAGAAAAGTGCTGCTGTAACTGACTTCCACAATTTTAGAAGTAGAAAGTCCATCTTTGTGAACAATTTCAAATGAGTAATTTATCTGTTTTAGAAACTAAAGACGTAGGTTTTATTTGAAAGTAAAGCTTACTGCTGTGCAAATCTTTGTTTCAGGGTCTCAGTTAAATACTGTGACCAAGGCTTGGAAGAAGCAACGTTATTTGTGTGATCCATTTCTTTGTATATTATGATGTTCTCGAGTTCAGTAGTAATGTCATGCCCTTGCTTAATCACCTTTTAATTTTTTTTGGATCAGGTAATGAGACAGCCTTTTATATAATTGTTGTATTATACTTCCTGTCTTTCTGAAATTGTAACTTATGCATTATTAGGTAGTGAACCAGTGAATGAAGGTACTACTATTCCACAGAAAACAGCTCTTCTTTCTTCATCTGTCCTGACAGCTCCTCTCTCTGTTGCCACCATTTTCTCTTCCAGGGAGATGGAGATATTCTATTAGAATGCAATCCCACAGGATAATTATTGGATCTTGCTCAGTGCAAATGTTCCTGACCAGTTCTGGCAGGCCAATGATTCTCTTATTAATAGTTCTGCTTGGCTCCTTTTTCCTGTTAGATTGTAATGAATACCTTTAAAAATGTTAAAATGGAGTCAAGTCTGTTAATCTATGCAGTTGATTGTATTTGTTTTCTACTGACAAAGACGAAACAGATGCACTGAAATAGCTACAGAAAAGATTATTTTGCAGTTGCTGAACATTTTCACTGCATTGTGTGTAAATTAAATTCCATTAAAACAACGGTTTCTCATCTTTATGACCTTCCTTCTGAATAGCTAGTCAATTGTAATTCTCAAATTATTGAATGGTTTGAAACATTTGTATATGTGGGGTTATAAGGTGGATCTTACATTGTCCTATGAAAAGTACACAGTGAATTTATTTATGCTTTTTAATTTTAAGAGGTTATCACAGCTATATTTTGTGAAGAAAAGTATTGATACTGAAACAGAAAAATTGTTGGGCAATGCTATGCTTGGTTGTCTCTCTGAAACAAGTTCCTCGAGGAAGAGCAAATCCGGCTGGTGGACAACTGCCATTAACAGGGTTTACAATAAGAGGAAGAAATTGCTGTCTAAGAGTAAGAGGGAGCAAGTGAGCCCCAAACTTGAAACACTCCCTCCTCTGCTTAAACAAGCAAATAAGACTCCTTGTGAAGTCCTCCACAGCTAACTACAAATCCAAATTAGCTTCCTCAAATAAGGATAACCATAAGACATTCTTTAGTTACATCTTGTAACCTAAAGGGAAAGGCTCAGATTTGTGGTGAACTGGTAGTTAATGGTACCATATATACCAAGCCTGTGGACATTGCTAACCTGTTAGCCGACAGGTTCTGTGAAAACTTCACTCCCCCTTCCCCACCACACTTACCCCAAGACATCTCTACCACCTGTCCTCTACCCTGTATCCTTAAAGAGGAGGTTGTGAACACCCTCTCAAAGGTGAAAAACACAGCATCCATGAGACAAACATCCCAGGCTGCATCCTACATGGGCTCAAACAAGAATTAGCAATGCCATTGGGTACTCTTTTCAATCATAGTCTAAGCACTGGCTTCGTCTGAGCTGAATGGAAAAAGGCTACCGTTATCCTCTTGCACAAAGGTGGTGCTTCCACTGACCCTGGAAACTACAGACCTATCAGCCTAACTAATTTTATCTGCAAGGCCATGGACAGAATCATCAGGGACCTTATCAACAAAGACATTGGTAACCTCCAGACACTTGACCCTACTCAATTTGCAGCTGTCAAAGGGAGATCATGCCTGTTAAATCTGGTGGACTTCTTTGAGAAAGTCACCAAGGCCCTTGATGAGGGGAAATCTTTGGCACACAGCCTACCTAGACTCAGCCAAGGCCTTTGACACTATCCCCCACTTGGGCATCATTGACAAACCCACCCAGCTATCAACCCATATATATCATTAGATGGGCCACTAAGTGGCTCACTGATAGAAACCATATAGTCAAAGTAGGGGAATCCGCCTCCAGCAGCAGACCTGTAACCAGTGGTGTTCCACAGAGATCAGTCCTGGGACCTCTACTGTTTGGAATCTACTTCTCTGAAGTGCAAGCTAAAATAAAGTTCTGTGGCTGACAAAGTTTGCTGATGATGGCAAACTGGGAGAGGTCATAGAATCTCCAAATGATGTCAACATCCTACAAGAGGGTCTTACACAAACAAATGACTGGTGCTAAAGTCATGCCCTTAAACTTAATGCAAAGAAATGTATTATCATCCATTTCGGTAAGAGTGATGTTCATGCTAACTACCACATCAATAACAACTTAAGCATGCACTCAGTGGTGAGAGACCTGAGCACGCAGGTTGACAGCAACCTTACCTTTGATCACCATGTCTCCACAGTGGTAAGAATGGCATTCTATATTGTTCATCTCATAAGTAAGGGCATTGCCTCCAGAAAAAGTTATAACATCCCTGTACTCTTCTCTCATCAGGCCAATAACTGAGTACAATGCCCCTTTTGGTATGTATGTTTCCAAGCACCTACAGTAATTGGAGAGACCACAAAGGTTTCTCACAAGGAAAATTTAAAGTCTTCAGCATCTGTCCTATGATGACCACCTGAAATTACTGTCACTTTATTCTGTTTCATACAGACTGCTCAGAGGCGAGCTCTGCTTTGCATACAAGGCAATCTTTGACCTTGCTTTATTGGAAATGCTGCATATCTGTAAGTCAAATGGTAGACTGGTTACTCACTCTAATGGCCTTAACCTGGTATGTAACATTAACAGAACCTGTTGGTGGGACAGATTTGTCTCCCAGAGTTTACCACACCTTTGGAACAGACTCCCACTTCGTATCAAGCAGAGCACCTCATTAGCCTTCTTCAAACGCAATCTGGATGATCTGATGGGTAACTGCAAGTTCATCCCAGGGGTTCTACCTATGTCCCTCTTGGACAGGGGTGATAGGTGCTGATCACAGTAATAAGGGAACCCTTGGCTAAGCTTATAAGAGCCTAGGGTCATTAGCCTAGTAACCTCTTATGATCCTATGTTGATATACTTTCTTCCTCTGCATGGGGAAAGAGTTACTTTTTATAGCTTATGAATTTGTAGCATGCCATTTTATGTTTTATGACTAAAATAACATTCTTTTAAACAAATTATTATGGTTGGTATATTGCTGCAGTGTTTTGGCTCCTGAATCATACATCAGTTAATTGCTATTTACGTTAAACTATAAAGTGTTTTGTCAGAACATTTCTAGCTCTGTCACAGTTACAGAAGACAGCTGTGTTAAAGAATAATATATGCAGCTGCCCCATTACATGGAATTCTTCTTAATTTAGTAAAAGTAAAGCCCAAAAGTCTGGTATCTTTCATATTGCTGAGGATGGCAAAAAGCTTTTCACCACAGTATTTTTAGCACTTTCTGTATTTGTGTTTAAGAATGCTCTTCAGAAATGTCTTATGAGAATGTTTATTGTAATTGTTCTTAATGTTATGCACTCTTGCCGAGTATATAACATTAAAAACAATCACAATTTTCCTACTATAAACCTACTCATGCAAGATTTCTGAAGAGCACTGCAAAGAGGTCTTTGTTACCTTTGTAACCTTGCTGATTACCAAATACATGAAAGAACACTGAATATTAAATAACGGAGTCTCCTGTCTCGCCCCGTCTACACTACTCTGTATACTTGGAGAACCTGATAAAGCCACATTGTATATAGGCAAAATGTTAAGCAGAAAGAAGGGTGGCAGGTGATGTTGCTTGGATGCTCTTGTGGCATTACCCCTGGGACATCCACAAATATAATTCTCAGGAAACCATGCAAACAACTCAATGGACACTTTGCACTTTAGTTTGTGCACATGTTGGACTGCATCCAGAACATTTACAACAGACATAAAAGTTGACATAGCCAGCTATTTCATGCAATCTGATATACTGGAAGCAGTCTGTACTTCACACAGAGGTCACATCACTGCAACATATTCATATTACCTGCTCCAGATGACAGAAGCGCTCATGTAAATTTGAAGAAGGAAATGTAAGTTTAGGTATTATTGTAGGCAGTATGCTCAAAATAGATCAGAGTATACTCTGGTCACAGCTGCACTCCAAAGTCCACCGAAGTTGATAGAATACCCTCCAGTACTGCTATATAACACACCTGTGTCTAGGTAGACAACCGAACAAAGACTGATGGTGTACATTGGTACCTGGAATCTATACCCAGATGACTATATACAGTTTACAGCTACTGACATCTGTTATATACAAAGAAATTACCTATGTTAAATACAAAGAGTACTAAACTATGAGAGATCACACCCTAAACTATCTTAACAAAAGGCTGTAAACAAGGACAGTATGATAATTAAGCTAAAGAGAGATAGTAAGTACTGAAATTCAAAACATCTAAGAAAGAACATTAAATGTTAGAAAAGCAGAAATGAAGAAAATAAGTACTTAAGAGAAAGAATTTGGCTGCCATTAGTAATTGTGTAAGCAACTTTCTCAGTAGGGCTGCTAAGCCTTTCCTAGTGGCAATACAAGATAGACGTGTAGGAGTAGAGACAAAATGAAGCATGGTTTCATGTAATGTCACAGAGCTTCATGTACGTAAGTGATGATAAACATTGTAACTTTAAAACTGAGTAGAAAACCTTATATCTTTGCTGGTATGGCATTCCGGGTTCTGGGGTGTAGCAGTAGAAGGCCTTGCATCCTGAGGTTAGTGTGTGCTAGGGAACTCATAATGAATTAATATCACTGATTGTGAAGTATATGGGATGGATGAGTGGTCACTGGGATAACAGCTTCCTTATAGGTGATGGTGATTCATTACTGGAATTTGTAGATGTAGATTATGAAAATTAAGGTGGATTTATCTAGGATAGGAAGACAACTATAGAAAGGCTGAGATGATAATAATCTTCATACAGAGGCTACTGAACCATGAAGAGACACATTCTGTTTAGGGTATCATAGATCCTGACAGTATTTGATGCAGACTATGGATGTTTCAGACTGTACTCTAGGAATTGACTATGCTTTGTTTTTTTACTGTATAGTTGGCTGCACTAATAAACATCTTAGCAGCCCCATACCACACCTTTAGTGTAGAAATGAGTTCTTCTGAACAGCAGTTACATGCCTGGAGAAGAGAGGGAGGCATCAAGCAAAGCAAGAAAGCATCTAAATGACAGGCCTTGTTAAGAAAGGTACCAGAGGGAGCAGGAACAGCCCAGTCATTGGGATGAGACTTCTTCTTAAGGTGGCATGGTACAACAAGGCCTTGGTCTTGTCTACATTCAGGATTAGCTATTTACTGCTAAGGCAAGCAACATAGCTGGGGCAAATTGTGGTGTCTTAATGCTGTTAAATGTGGCTGATGATCCAGATATAAAAGGATCATGTCCTCTGCAAAACATATATTACTTTCTGAAGGTTAAGTAGTAGGCCAGTACTCAGAGAGATGAAGAAAAGTAGGGAAACAAGAATACATCAATGTGAAATACATTCAAAATGTCTACAGGTTTGGAAAGCTTCCTATTAAACTGCACTTTTTCTGCATATCTGCCCAAGTAAATGGTGAACTATCTTGATGACAAGAAGTTGATTGCACAGGTATAAAAATTCTCCCAAGAGGAGAGAATGGAACAAATAGCTGAACTATTGTCTGAATTTAACAAAGACTGATTCTACCAGGGCACCCTCTTCCCTATTACTAAAAAGAGGACTGGTTATTGAAAGTAGGTCAGTGAAGGTGTGATTCCTTTTTGAAACAATGTTGTGACTTTTTTAACAGAAAACATGAGTTCAGATATTCTATTAAGTGGGAGGCAGTGGTTTTCTTAATGGTTTACTAACTGTAGGTAGTAAGAAACCTGTATAAAAAGCTGTATATACAGATAAATAAAAGTAAGTTTTAAGGGTAAAGATAATCTTGGGTTTCAATAACAAGGGGAAGTGCCAGGGTTGACAGAGAGATTAAGAAAATGTGTAAATGGAGCAGAGTAAAAACTGTCACAGGCCTTAAAAGGTTTGGGGGACAGTCAGCTATTGCGTCAAATGCAGGTTATCCAGGGGCAGGGGAAGTGTTCCAGAAAAAACATCTGTGTCATTTAACTAGCTACATCTGAGAGAGGAAGAAGGGAGAAGCTGGACATTTGGGAGGACTTTGAGAAAGGAAAAGCACAAGGGATTCATACAAGGTGGCTAGATAATAACAGAAAGTCTCTGGAACTAAGTCTTACAATTTGCTCTATTCCCATACATGCTTATGATCTGACTGGAGGTTGACTTGCTGGTGACATGATTTATTGCTCTTCAAATGTCCTAGGATTTGTAAAGCTACTGATCTGTTTTTGTTTTAAGACAGTGACCTCTGGCTAATTGCATTGATTGTTTGTTACATTTGTTCTTAGGGTAATGTAACAGTACGAATCATCTTAGGACAGACAGTTTATACCTGACCAATTCCTTGTTCCTTTTATGAAAATTGTGCTCATATGAGGTCTGAGCCAAGAAGCAGATAGGTGATGGACCTTAATACATGTGATGGGGAATAAGATGGCTTGTGGTAGGTGGATGTTAAAGAAGGATTGCAGAGCAAAGATATAATTATCCTAGGAAATAAATGTGAGTGTTTTAAATAATGACATATCACAGTGCTTTCAAAATGTATGAAAATGGAAGTAAGTATCAGGTGGGTTCTGTTTTTCAACAGAAAGCTTGATACATTTCTTGGTCAGTAACCAGTTCAAGGTTGTATACTTGCTGGATTTTGAATTTGATCCAGTAGGGGATATCACTAACTGGTGCAGAACATGTTTCAGGAAACATCAGGTTAATAACTTTTTTAAGAAGAATCACAAACACCAAACTCTCCTATTAGCATGTCAGTAAATTAATTCAATAAAGGGTCTACAGAAACAATGACGGTGTGGGGTGGAAGTATACAATAGTTCCCTTTTTGAAATTTTCAAGGCATTCACATAGGGCCCAGTTAAAATCTCCATGATTTTTATTAGGTGAGAAGGCAATCAAGTCATATGGAAACCTCTCAGACAAAAGAAGGACACCCACAACTCTTTTTCCTGTGGTTTAAAGCTGTGAAAGTGATTTAGCAATTTGTGGTCTTTTGGTCTCTTCCTACCCTTCAAATAGTGGGAGCTTGTTCAGAGGGCTGCTGAAACTGATGAATCGACAAAGACTACAAAACTCCTGCATATCCACAAAACAAACAGTACCTGAATTACCCGTTCTAAAGACTTAAACCTTGCCTGTGATATAAATAGGGTCTGCTGGAGAGATAGGTATGTATCCCAGAGACTACTCTATCTATGGAATAGGCTCCCCATCCATGTGAAGCAGAGTTCCTCCCTAACCCAATTCAAGTGCAACTTGGACAATTAGATGGGAAAAGGGAAATTCATCTCTGGTTTGGCACACATGTCTAATGCAAACAGATAACCTGTAGATGGTTCATCTCCCAGGCCCATGCTTACACTTATCAAGAGTACCAGAACTTGTCAGAGATTTGGGATGCATGGTTTGGCTTAAAAAGGCCCGTGTGGTCGTCAGCCTTGTAAACACCTATGAACATCCTTTCCACCAAGCAGGGCCAGTTAATGTTCTCTACACTGGCAATTGGCTAATAGTAATAAGAGTGATGGAAGGGTGTGAGACACTGGAGAAAATGCTTGCATAATAAGATAAAATATAGGGAGAGAAGGAAGCTGTACATTCCACCAAGTTATAACATAGATAATGATAAAGCTGACCCTAGAGTCTGTATGTTTGGAGAGTGATGGCTTGTAGATATCAGCTGCAATACATGAGGAACAGGTAAAGTGTTGACTGTACAGAGATGGGTGAGCTAAGATAAAAGAATAGTGTGGAGGAGGTGAAGAGAGAGACATGAAAATTTGGACCATGCTAGTAATGACTTAGTTTAGGAGGACAGCCCTATTAGGAAGATGAGGAAGTGTGTGTGATTGGAGTGGTATTCTTAAATTAACATAGGTAGATGTCCTGGAAGAGTAAGCTTTGTAGAAATAGGAGTGGTAATAATGGTAATGGAAAAGAAGACAGTGATGTAATAGGTAGGTGTGACGTACCCCCTGATATCCTGACTATTGCTCAAAACATCAGGGGGTGTGAAACACTCCACCAATAGTATGGCTGCAGCTCATGTAGAAATAATGAAAATAACACTTAACAGGGTAATGGGGGTGGGGGGGGGGGAACAGGGCAGATATGACAGACAATTTAAACCTCACTTTTTTGTCATTCTCAAACAACTATAGTGTGAAAAGCAGGTCACTGAAGATGGGGCAACAGGTTAGCAGCAATAATGGAACATGAGAAACATAAATGACCAACTAGGAGAAATAGGGCACAACACTATTAAGAGGTTTTCAAAGAAAATATTTCTGTGTACTACCTAATGAAAGTAGTTGAATTATAATATTTTCCAACAGCTAACACTTAACAAGTGAAACTCTGCCAGTAAGCACACAATAGTTTTTCAAACTTTGGTCAGCATCGAGTCAAAAGTCCCAACAGATATAACAATACAGTCCAGGCCACATTCCCAATGGAGACAAAGCCCGGTGACTCAAAAATAAAACTGCATTGATTGCTTTACAAAAAATCTGGGCAAAGCCATAAATAAAAGTGGGACAAAGGCCGAAAAAGAGGGACAATGTTTAAATATTGCTCTTACATACTTAGAAAGTTGACAGAATAACAGGTTTTGCATTAGCATGAATTTTCTGAAGGTATGAACTCTGAAACTCAAATGTCTGTCATTATTTTCTAACTTCAGTCTTTAATCATTTGCCAGAAAACCAGAATTTTATGAAAAACTGACCAAAAAGATGAGGAAAAATTTGGACATTATGCAAAACTCTGTACAGTTAAGAGGTATGAGTGCAACTGATGTGATGTCAGTGTCCCAGTTTACTAAGTACATTAGTTGGAAATTACTGCTATGAAGCTTTATTTAACAAAAAAAAAAGTAAGATCTATTCCATGGCCTAGGAGTCTCTTTAGAATCAAAATAGGCATCAATTGTAATACACAGTAATTTTACATGTGTCATAGTAACACTGTTGCCAACTGGCACAGAGTGTTGGGATATTGTGTGACAGGAATACCCAAGAATTTGAAAAGTAAAGTACACAAAACAGTGTTGCAACTAAGGTTTCTACATGGCATAGAAACCTGGGCAGTGAAGGGACAACAGCTGATGAAGCTTGAGGTAAAGGAGATGAACTGCCTGAGATGGATAATAAGATGTACACCAAGACAAAAGAAATGAGTGCATCAAAGCAGAATTCAAAGTAGTCCAAATTACTGAGAAGGTAAAGGAGAAAAGATAATGGTGGTTTGGTCACATGTGCTGGAAAACAGAAGATTATTTGGTTTTGGCACAGCAAAACCAAATAAGCAAAGTAATCCTATCCAAAAAATTCAAGTTAATTGGAGTTAAGGAACTGCATTCTTCTCTCAGACATTAAGATTTCAGTGTGTCAAGTAGAATAGGACACTCGATCCTTAGACTTTCACAGTGATAAGCTACCTGTGACAGAGGTATATGTCTTGTATCTGCAAGTAAACTTAACTAGCAACAAAAGAATATGCAGCCTTCATTTTTCATACAGCTTATTTTGTTGTGAGACTTGTGTAAAGGGATATGCCAATACAGTTGTGATAACACCTGTTTTCTGCTACAGATGGGAAAACTTACAACTCAAATCAGTAACAGACTGTCTTGCTATGTGACCCACAAAAAAATGCATAAACACCTAGCACTCAACAGGCTTGATTCAATACATAGCACTGCCTATGCAACCTGTAGTGTATTTATCACTGTTAAAAAAATAATTTAGGCTGCACACACAAGAACAGTCTACTCTTGCAAACGAAAGGAACTATAAAACATAAAGGGGCCTCATTGTTTCTATTTTCCAATGACAACAGAGATCCTTATACTGAAAATGTAAGGTTGATCAAAAAAGGAAAACTAACCAAATTCTGCCTGTCATAATTTACATTATAAAGAAAAAAATGGGAATCTGCAAGGAAGGAATAGTTGTGTAAAATCATACCATAACCATAGATGCCCTTGTTGAAATATTCATAACATGAGACACTCTGCTGCTGGCTGACTCAAACATTTGGCCAGTATACAAAAGCCTAAAGCTACTGTGGGGTACATGCAACATTGAACATAGAACTAGTCCAATGTCAGTCATAAAGTGACATTGGGTATAAAGCAGATGTCAGCACGTACCAAGCCTCAGAACTGAATGCTCCAGGAAGAACACCAGCCTGAGGTAAGTGAGGAAACACATAACCAGCATTCAGGCAAGCATCAGGGGAAGGCGGGGAATACTGCAACATATAAAAGAGAAGGACATCTATTGTTATAGTAAGATTTTACACAACTATTCTGTGTCCTTTTATTCATATGTTGCAGTATTCATTACATGAGGGAGAATACCAAAGCTCATGCAGAAGGAGGATTGGACAGAGGGGCAGCATCACTTTTTACAAACCCCTGCAGAATGGCCCTTATAAAAACCAGCTCTAGACCTGTAAATGCCATCCAACTTGTAGTGTTTTGTGAAAGTGTGTAAAGAATACCAGGTAGCTGCTTTTAATATAAAAGAAGTGTCCAGACCTTTGAAGAAGGCACCAGAACAGGACACAGCGCTAATGGAATGAGCCTTTACTGGGGATGCACGAGCCTTCCCATGAGACACATAGCAAAAGGAAATGGTTTTAGAAATCCAAGAGGAAATAGCCTGCTTGGAAACAGGCCTGTTCAGGGCCCTACAGTGATAGGAAATGAAAAGGCGATCAGATTTCCTAATAGGCTTGGTTTTGTATAAATAAATCTATGCAGATGCAAGGTATGTAAAATCCTCTTACTAGAGGATTGTGGAGATGGAAAAAATGTGGACAGATTAATGGACTGATTAAGTGACAACTCATGCACCACCTTGGGCATAAAGGAGGGGTTGCTGCTGCATAAGGAAACCCTATCCCTGAGGAAAACAGTAAAGGGGAAGAGACCATAAGTGCCTGAAGTTCTGAGACCCTTCTGACTGAGGTGATGGCCACAAGAAGAACTGTTTTCCAGGTGCAATGCTGAAGAGAAGAACAACTTGCTGGTTTAAAAGGGGCCAGGATAAGTTTCTCTAAAACAAAATTTAGATCTCAAGGAGGAGGAACCAGTTTCCTTGGTGGTCTGATATGAAGGACGCCTTCCAGGCAAAGTTTAACTTCCAACCTTGAAGCCAAGGCAGGAATCATAGGCAGACAAGCAGAGATTGCTGAAAGATGAGCTTTACTGAAGATTATGAAAATCCATCCTTCAATAACTCACACAGGTAAGACAGAACCACTGGAACATCCAACAGCAATGGCTGTAGGTCCCTAGAAAGACACCAGAGCTAAAATCCTTTCCATTTCGAAATGTAGGATTTCCTACTATTGGGTTTTCTGGCCTACTGCAGAACTTGCAGCATGTTTTCAAAGAAAAGGTGTTTGAAAGGGATCAAAACCCTATCACCCACAGAGTCAGCTGCAGGGTTGACATTTGTGGATGTATTAGAGCTCCCTTGTCCTGTGTGAGTAGGTCCACTCTGTGAGGCAACTTGTGATGACTGCCCTTGGCTAAATGCAGAAGGAGGAGGAACCAATGCTGCCTTGGCCAAAAGGGGAGTCACCAATAATATTTTTGGAGAAGCAGGAAGGGGAGAAGGGGAGAATGCATAGAGAAACATCCCCTTCCAAGAAGAAGATAGGGAGTCCACCTTCCATGCCAGACGATTGGGAACTCTGGCACAAAACTTTGGAAGCTGTCTGTTCATAGGGTCTGTCAGTTAATCAGTTTGTTTATATTTTATACTGCTGCTATCCACCCTGATGTGTTTCTGTGTAATAAAGCATATAAACGAACTACCCCGCATGTTAATCATCAATGAGAAACAAGATGAGCGGCATAGTGTCAGGAGGGGATCCAGAAATTAAGATTCTGGACTGAGAAAGCACTCAGTTAAAGGTGGAGGAATACAGAGGAATAGATTATCCCCACTCTATGTTTAGTTCACAAAAAAGGGTCAGAAACATATTTCAGGTATTAAAGCTTACATAAATGATTTCTTATTCACAAAATATAAAATGAAGCACTCTAAACAAATTTCTAAGTAAACAAAATGTCCAAAACTGTGACATATTGAAAAAAATATTTGAATAACTACGGAAAATGTTTGAAATAAAGTCCGAATCGCATAAAATGAATAAAATAAAGAAAACAACCAAATTTTTGCTATGAGCAACTTTCTTGCACTAATTAAAGCTATTCAAAATATCCACAGTATACTAAGTATTCACAAGTTTGTGCAGTATTACAGTACAGTTACCTCACAAAATACAACCATTTCAAAGTTTATTTCACAAGGTAAAGTATTTCAAAGAGTTTACTGTGCATTTGAATGTTATTAAAAGTGCTGGCTGAGTGTGCATGTATGTACATAATTACAAACGGACCTGGATTACATTGTATTTTATTACAATCTGTGGGCATGGCAGAAGGTTTTTGCAGACGCGCATCACTTGTATTTGATAATAATATTGCAGAGAATTGGAGTGTGTTTGAGGGAGAGTATACTTTCATACAAGCTACATTTTCTGATACAGACGACCATACAAAGGCATTTATTCTGCTTAATTTAGCTGGTTTAGAAGCCATAGAAAGAGAGCGTTCATTTATGTATGCACCTACTGTGTTTGCAGGGGAAAGGAGAAAACTGTCATACAGTTGCACCGGCTGAGTCAAGGGAAGACACAAGTGCTTAAAATGTAAATTTAGAGAAATCTGTAAACCCCAAACAAATATTACAATAGAAAGGCACTTATTTTACACAAGAGATCAAAAGCCTGATGAAACTTTTGCAGCATATACAACTGATTTAAGAAAGAAGGCTAAAACATGCAGATTTGGTGATTTAAGGGATGAGTTGATAAAAGACAGACTAGTATGCAGTAGTAAAGATGCTGTGTGAAAGATTTTGCTTCATGACAGTGATTTAACTTTGAATAAGGCCACTGAGATTTGTCAGATATATGAGCTCACAGAAAGGCACACACATTTGCTTACAAATGAGAAATGCATGCTTCCAGTATGTTCTAGTGCTCATGTTGATAATGTGCAGCACTTAGTTAAAAGATACACACCCAGGCACATGGCAGCAATTGTAAGCCCTGGAACAATCACTGGGAAACCTCATACTTTTCAAGCAAATTCCAGAGTCTGCACACTCTCAGTGAAATACAAGAGTGAGTCAGCAAACTCTAGCATGTGCCCTAATCCAGTTTCATAGTCAACTGTCATAACTGTAGTGGTAATTATTGAATCCAAAAGAGAAAAGTACTTAGCTTTTGGTCAGCAATGCCACAAATGCAATAAGTGGAATAATTTCAAAAGGTTTTGTAAGTCAAACAAGGGCATTCTTTTATTAAAAGCGAACATTCAAAGAGACAAGTTGATCAAATAGAAAGCTGTGACCCTACTTTTTATGGTGTGTCAGTGCTTAATGAAACAGTCAATGCAGTATATTCATTGGCGAAGAAGTATTTTTTACTGTTCGGATAAACAGAAAACCCAAAGAGCTCAAAGTTGACACAGGTTCAAAGTGCAATGTTATGTCAGCAGAAACATTTGCAAGAGTATGTGTTGTGAGAAGCTTGATTTGGCAAAGTGTGCAAAGCTTGTTGCTTATGGTGGTGAAGAAATTGAAACCGAAAGTACAGTAGTGCTTTCATATTACTCTGCTGCAAGCAGCTATGACTTGCAATTCTACATGGTCAAAAGGCATGTACAATCATTATTAGGCCTCAGAGACAGTTTGAAAATGGGACTACTTTCATTTAATAAGAAAGTGCATCAGGTTAGCTTAAAGGCCACTGTTCTAATTTTGCCCAGTCTATTTTTTCTACCTATGGTGATCTTTTTGAAGACAAACTAGGCAAACTCCCAGATGTGTACTCCATGAAGTTAGACCCAGAGGTCAGCCCAGTTGTCAGACCAGCCTGGAAAGTTCCAGTAGCTATGCAGAACAGAGTCAAAGTTGAGGTAGACAGAATAGTGCAGCAAGGTATAATTTGTCCAGTTGAAGAACCTACTGCATGAGTATCTTCCACGGTCATTGCTCATAAGAAAAGCTCAGATGATATCAGAATATGTATTGATCTATGAGATTTGGGCAAAACACTGGAAAAACCTCAACATCCAATGCGTACAGTCTCGCTGCTCTTATGCCAAATGCCACTGTTTTTTCTGTCTTAGATGCAAAGAGTTCATTTTGGCAAATTTTGCTTGATCAAAAATCTTCACTGCTAACCACCTTCAGTACTCCTTTTGGCAGGTACAGATTTTTGAGAATGTCATTTGGGATAAATTCTGCCAGTGAAGTCTTCCAGTGTGTAATGGAGCAATTTTTTTCTGGGTATCCATGTGCTATTATAGTAGATGATATTCTAGTAGGAGGTAATGGTGACGCTGAGCATGACAGAAACCTCAAGAAAGTTCTGGAAAGAGCACATGAAATGAATGTTAAGCTGAATACTCAGAAGTGCAAGTTCAGGCTACGAGAAGTTACTTATGTTGGTCACTTATTTATCAGTTCAGGCTTACGATTAGACCCTTTCAAGCAAACAGCAATTCTCGAGATGCCAGGTCTAGACAATGTTCAAGCTCTAAACCATTTTCTTGGCATGGTTAGCTATCTAGACAAGTTCATTCCAGACTTAACCAACTTTCAGTACCACTTACAAAACTGACATGCAAAGATGTAGCTTGGCCATGGTTAGAACAATACCAAATAACATTTGATGTAATGAAACAGAGAATTGCCTGTCCACCAACTCTCAGATACTATGATGTTCACCAACCAGTTACTCTTTCTTGTGATGCTTCTAAATTTGGTCTTGGTGCAGTCATTCTTCAAGAGGGTAGACCAGTAGCATATGTATCCAGAACTCTAACCCAAACTAAAATGCACTATGTGCAGATAGAGGAAGAACTCTTGGTAATTGTGTTTGCATGTTCAAAGTTCCATTCTTATATTTATGGTAGACCTATCCAGATTGAAACAGATCACCAACCTCTAGTCACTATTTTGAGAAAGCGTATCCATACAGCTCCTGCCAGATTGCAAAACATGATGCTCAAATTGAAAAAGTATAATTTCAATCTTGTCTACACAAAAGGCAAACTTCTTTATCTTGCTGATACTTTATCGAGATCACCCAGAAATACCACTGAACAGCATGAAAATGAGAAACTTGATTTTGAAGTTATGGAAGTGAGAAAATTTTCTTCCACATGTCTTGATGAGCTTAGAAGTCATACAGCCTCAGATCCAATGCTTCAGAAGCTCAACCATTTTATCAGTCTAGGATGGCCGTCAAAGCAATCTTGTTTACCAGTCAAAGTGCAACCTTATTTTCCATACAGAGATAACATTTTATTTGACAATGGTTATTATCATGGAAGGTGCAAAAGTAATTGTTCCAAAATCCTTACAACAGGAGTATATTATTATATTGCATTGTGGCCACCCAGGAACTGACTCTATCAAAAGAAGGGCGAGTGAACTAGTATTTTGGCCTTCTATGTTACAGGATATTGCGAGAGTACTTTCATCGTGTTCTATATGTAATAGTACTAAGCCACATTAACAGAAAGAACCACTTCAGCTAAACCAGATTCCTGAACTACCTTGGTCGACAGTAGCTGCAGACATTTTTGAATGGAATGGTCAACTTTACTTGGTGCTAGTAGACTCTTATTTAAATTAGTTCGAGATTGACCTATTTCCTAATCTACCATCCAGTACTATTACTAAGATGAAGCATCATTTTACAGTTCACGTAGTCTGCACAGAGTTATTTCTGCTGACCGTACACAGCTTACAAGCCAGCAGTTCAAAAGAATTTCTGAAGAGTATAACTTTACTCGGGTTACGAGTAGCCCTGAGTACCCGCAGTCAAATGGTTTGGCAGAGCATGCAGTTCAAAGTGTAAAACAATTACTAGAGAAGTTGAAACATGACAGTAGTGATGTTTTCTTGAATCTCAGAAATGTTCCTCGTGACAAAGATCTTGGTTCACCTGCACAGAGACTTCTGTTGAGATAAATTAGAGCCACACTACCAATTAATATAGTTCATTATTGGTTTCACGTGTCAAGAACAACAGATCAGTGAAAGCCAATCTGTTAAAGAAGCATCTATCCCAGAAGTCCTATTATGATAAGACCAGCAAACCACTCAATTCATTATAAGAAAGGGAGATAGCGGGGATGCAGATGTCCAAAGGTTTTGATTGGATTGGTGTCTTGAAAAGGGTATGTCCAGAGCTGAGATTGTACATTGTGGAATTGCAAGGATCGGAATCTAGGTGGAATCAGAAACATTTGGATCTGGTGTCCAAGCCTGCATTGCAGTATCATACCTGCAAAAAAGACTCTAAATATCAGTGAGTTATCCAGCGTTTCAGTTCCAGAGGACGTTCCAGTGAATATCCCAGTTCCTGAGAAGAATTCTGAAACTCCTAAAGCCAGTTGTTCTCCTATGACTGTCCCTGTTGCTAAACTCAGTTTTAATTGTTATATCACTAGATAAGGCTGCATTTCCAGACATGGACATGAATACTGTGTTTATTTCTTATTGTCTGTACAATTGCATGTTTCTTTTCAAATGTCATTATATTGTGGATAATTCATTAAAGAGAGAGTATGTAGATCAATATGTATGTATAATTTTAAGAAGCTTTCGAGGGGCTTGCACAAGTGTATAAATACTGAACACATGCGAGCCTGACTGCCATTTTGTAGTTAGCTGTTGAGATGTAAGCATGTATGTCTGTGTGGTCTGTCAGTTAATCAGTTCGTTTATATTTTATACTGCTGCTATCCATCCTGATGTGTTTCTGTGTAATAAAACATATAAACGAACTACCCTGCCAGTGAGTCTTCAATGAGAAACAAGTTGAGCGACAGTCGTGGTTAGGGCCTATGCAAAAAAGACAGAAATCGTGTGAATCTTTATGTGGAGTTTGCCTTCCACACTGACACTTGTCCTTCCTAGCTAACATTTAGCCTCAACCACAACAGTAGTACACAAAACAATAAGAAGAAACCCTAATGGGGCACTTATCTGGATAGGAATCTGCAACTTTGCTGATGAGCAAATGATCGGAAAAGCCGTTCTGATTGGCAGCAGAAAAGTTCTGAGACTTGGTACATGTTGGAGCCCACTTTATACCCGACGTCACTTTATGACTGACATTGGACTAATTCTATGTGCGATGTCACACTTACCCCACAGTAGCTTTAGGCTTTTGTATACTGCCCAGACATTTGAGTCAGCTGGTGGCAGACTCCCTCATGTTATGAATACTGCATCATATGAATAGAAGAACGTCCTTCTTTATGTATGATTAGTTCCTTCAACAGAAACTAAAACTATTGTTCTGTCAGCTCACTCAAGGAACAAGGACACTTATAAAGACTACTCCAACCCAGAGGTATCAAAGGAAAGTACAGTTGTGTACACTTACCATAAATGTAGATGTTCAAGTGTATTCACTGTTGCAGTCATTACGTTTGGGTAATCTGCTGGCAGGTTGCCCTCAGTCAGCCTGATTAACAAAGTCTTGGGTCCTGTGTCGGTTGCTGTCCCTTCTTCCATGACGTCGGGTCGTCAGGGGTATAAAACATGCAGCCGATGCCATTACATCAGTTTTTCTTGCCCCAGATGTAAGGTGCCCCCCAAATGTGGAGCAAAATAAAATTAAAAACACAAAAATAGAAACCTCCAACCAAAAGCAAATGCACCAAAAAGGCTTTTAAGCATAGTAAAAGAAAGTAGAGGTATAGTAAGAGAAGAACAGGGGGTTGGAGGGAGGGTAACCAGGACTGCAACAGTGAATACACTCTAACATCTACATTTATGGTAAGTTCACACAACTGTACTATGGTCTTCATGTTTCACTGTTGCAGTCATTACATTTGGGTAGAGTCCCAAAGCTATGGTTGGGAGGATGGATTTATACAGCATTAGGACCAGCTATAAGGCCCTGCAAAACAGCAGTGGCAAAACCAGCTCTAGATTTAGAGAAAATTGGTAAGTGATAATGCTTGGTGAAAGTATGAACTGAACTGAACTCCAGGTAGCAGCTTTTAGAATATCCCTGGTAGGAACACCTCTGAGAAAGGCTGTAGAAGTAGATGCAGCCCTAGTGGAATGAGATCTAATCCCCTGGGGGATAGGTTTTCCATGGTGCTTATAGCAGAAATGAATGCAATGGCTTATCCATTTAGAAATGGTTTGTTTTGAAATAGCCTTTCCCTCTGCTCCTGCAGCAAATGCTGCCAGCAGTTGTTCAGATTTTCTTCGAGATTTAGTCCTGTCCAAGTAGAATCTAAGTTGTCTGTGCACATCCAATGAATGCAGAATCCGCTCCCCCTTGTTCTGTGGATTGGGAAAGAATGTTGGCAAATGAATGGACTATTTAAGAGCCACACTGGATACCACCTTGGGCATGAAGGATGGATTGGTCCTGAGTGGCACCCTGTCGCATGAAAGATGATGAAATGCTCCAGTGCCATAAGGGCCTGTAATTCAGATATCCTTCTAGCTGAAGTGATTGCTGAAAGGAAGGCTGTTTTCCAAGAAAGAAATTTTAAATCTGCAGTAGCAGCTAGCTCGAAAGGAGGTAAAGTGAGTTTCTCCAATACAAAGTTAAGGTCCCAGGCAAGGGTTGGAGCTCTCCTGGGTGGTCTCAAGTTTTTGGCCCCTCTGACGTACTGCTTGAGCAGAGGATGAGAGAAGAGGGGAGGTTCTGTGTTGTAATGACCTGAAATGACTGAGGCGTGGATTTTGATGGAGGAAAAATACAGGCCCTTGTGAAGCATCTCAGTTAAGTATTGCAAAATCTGAGGGAAATTGGGTGTTGTTGTGCTTATCCCTTGAGACTGATTCCAGGCACAGAATCTTTTCCATTTGTCAGCATAAGATTTTCTAGTACTAGGTCTTCTCGCCTCCAAGATGGCATCCATCACAGGTTTGCTGAGGAATGCTAAGGGTGAATTTAAGTGATTAGCCAAGCTGCAAGTTTCAATGTTGGAAGCTGAGGGTGCAGAATTTGGTTCTCCTGCTGAGACAGTAAAAAAGGTGCCTGAGGCAGGTGCCATGGAGAAATTTGTGACACACTGCGCAGGAGTGGTTACCAGTGTTGGCGTGGCCAGTCTGGAGCAATCAAAATCATTTTTGGTTTGTCCTGTTTGACATTTAGCAGAACACTGGAGAGGAGAGGCAGAGGGGGAAAGGCATAGACTGATAGTTTTTTCCAGCTGAAGGACAGAGCATCCACTTTCCAGGCTTTTTTGTGAGGAGTTCTTGTGCAAAATTTGTCCAACTGGTAGTTCTGGGGGGAGGCAAATAGATCTATGTCTGGGCTCACCCATTTGCTTGTCAACATGTTGAAAATCCATGGTTCCAGTTTCCATTCATGTGGGTTAATGAGATTTCTGCTTAGTTCGTCTGCCAGAATATTCAGTTTTCCTGGCAGGAATTGAGCTTGTAGTTGCACTTGGTAGCTCAAGGCAGTGTTCCACAATGCCATGGCTAGTCTGCAGAGGGAGTAGGAATGTGTACCCCCCTACCTGTTTATGTACCACATAACTGTGGTGTTGTCTGTCTTTATCATTAGTTGTCCTGGATGTATGTAGTCCTTGAAGGCTGTCAGAGAATTCTGCACAGCTAACATTTCTTTTTGATTGATATGTAGGTGCATTTGATTTGGGCTCCATTTGCCCTGAATGCACTTCCCTGCCAGATGAGCCCCCCATGCATAGTCTGATGCATCTGTAGTTAGGGTTTGGGTTGCAGGGGGTAGTGTGAATGTCAGTCCCTTGTTTTGGTGGCAGTCCTCTGCCCACCACAGGAACTCTAGGCGTAGGCAAGGTATGATAGGAATCATTGTTTCCAGTCTGCGACAATGTTGACTCCATAAACTTTTTAAGTACCACTGAAGTTTCCTCATATGCAGTCTTGGATATGCAGGAGGCCATGAACCCCAAGGCTTGCAGTATTTGTCGTGTAGACAGCAGGGTTTTTGTGGTCACCTGTTTGAAGTAAGTTACCAAATGAATTTGCTTTTCTGGCATGAGGAAAGCCATCTGGACAGTTGTATTCAAGCTTGCACTCAAGAATGTAATCTGTTGAGAGGGTACCGGTTGTGATTTCTTTTAGTTTATGGTGTACCCTAGACAAGTTAGAACCTTTTTTTTTTTTTTTTACACCAGATGTTTTATAAGTATGGCCTGGTTTTCTGCCTGAATCAATTATCCAGGTATGGATATATTTGAATATTTCTTTGCCTGCAAAATGCAATTACTGGAGCAAGGCACTTTGTGAATACCCTGGGCGTAGTAGACAAGCCAAAGGGTAGTGTAGAGAACTGATAATGCAAGTGGCCTGCTTTGAAGCGTAGGTATCTTCTGCAAGATTCCCTGATTGGGATATGCAGGTAAGCTTCTTTTAAATCTAAAGTTGCCAACCAGGCATCCTTGCCTAGCACAGGAAGTAACTGGTGAAGAGTCAGCATCTTGAATTTTGGAATGTCCAGAAAGGTGTTCAGAGTAAACAGGTCAGGAATTGGATGCCATGATTTGTCTTTTCTGGCTACCAGGAAAAGTCTGGAATAGAAACATTGTCCCTTTTCCTCTTCTGGTACCGACTGAATAGCCCCCATGTTTAAGAGGGAAAGTATTTGCTTCTGTGCCTCTGCCCACTGATTTGGGGGCAGGTATGGCCACCCGTTTGGGGTTGGCAATGTGTGGAAATGAAATCTGTATCCCTGGGACACTATATTTAAAACCTATTTGTCCTGGGTTATGAGTTGCCAGTTTTTTGCATGAAGAGCAATCTTTCCCCCCAAAGGGGCAGCTGAAAGGTAAGTGCTTGGTAATTTTTTAAGGAAGGTCATTGAGACTGTTTACCATAGGGGGGTGTCTTGTTATTTCCAGATTTGGAAGTGGAAGCACCCCATTTCTTAGTTCTGAGAGTCCCTTGGGACTGAAACCTGGTGCTTTTGGTGTGTCCTGGTTTGGCTCGAGTGTATCTGGAAGGAGCTGGAAAGGACCAGTTCTTAGTAGGCCAGTGCCTGCTAAATCTTGGAGGCTGCACTTGTAAGAAATCTTTCACAGTTTGCATAGATTTAGCTTTATCTTTCATCTTTTTCAGAACTTCTTCAGCCTTACTGCCAAACAGGCAGCCCTGACTTAAAGGAACATCCAACAATTATGCTTTAACATGATCAGGCAGAGATTGCTCCTTAAGCCAAGCATGCCTTCTAAGCACAGACCCAGTAACAGCAGCCCTGCAAGAGGCTTCTAAAGTATCAAAACCACATTGCAAAGTATATTTTCCAACTTGTTCAGCTGAATGCAATAAATCCTGTAAATCTTTGTTTTCCACACAGTCAGAAATCAACATAATTTTCTGTTTAAGCAGTCCCATGATATGCTGTTGATATTTTAGCATATGAAATTTACAGTTTAAAGCCCTGATTGCCAAGGTTGCAGAAGTATAAACCTTTTTACCCCATCTATCCAATGCCCTGGAGTCTCTATCAGAAGAGGTAGGATTTTTTTAGAAGGGGGGTTGACTACCCCTGATGAGAGTAATTAGATTTTCAGCCATTTTGATCATTTGTTTTTTAGGCATAGGGGCCTGAACATGTGGCCTGGGCGTCAGTTTTATAGACACAGATTGAGATTTAGGCCTTAGTATTGAAGGTGGAGTTGGTTTAATAAGCAAGTGTGTAGGCCTGAATACACCCTCAGAAGCCGGTGCCTGCACAGCGGCTCCAGACCCATCCAGAGTAGAGAGGCATCCGCGGGTTCCATAGGTGAAGCATCGCGCAGCATACGGGACTCCTAATGGATCTTAGTAGAGGCCTGCGAATCAGAAGTAGCGGGTATCAGGGGCTGTGAAAGGGTCTCACTGAGTACCGGTGAACCGGAGACTGGCTTAGGAGAAGCATTGGCAGTTTTGGACTTCAATGGCCTCTCTCTGTCTTTTTCTTTGCATTTTATCAGAATTCCGGTAATTGGATAGCTAACCGACGTCATTTCTGGATAATTAAACCGAGAACCGAAATATTTAGAGGCAAAAATGTACAGATGACGGATAGTGCGTTGATTAAATAAAGCGCAAAACTGACAGCAAGGTACATCGTGGTCAGGGCCTAGGCAAGTAATACAGTACAAATGAAAATCTTTATGAGGTATTTGCTTCCCACAAGTAATGCAATTATTAACTTTTACTGACATTGGTAAGGAGCAAGAAAAAGTTTCCCCAACGGAGTACTTAGCTTTAAGTTGAAGACTTCGGTTCTGAAACTCGAAAATGAAAATTACAGGAGTCGGCCGACCAGCACTTGCGAACTACTTCTGCTTCGGGCACTGCATGGCAAGAAAGACTGATGTAATGGCGTCGGCTGCATATTTTATACCCATGACGACCTGACGTCATGGAAGAAGGGACAGCAACTGACGCAGGACCCAAGACTTTGTTAATCAGGCCGACTGAGGGCTACTGCAAGCAGATAACCCAAATGTGATGACTGCAACAGTGAAACATGAAGAACATGTCATTGTTCCACTGTATTCGGCATTCATCAGACCTGTCATTGAGTACAATGCCCACTTTGGTATGTACCTAACCAGGCATATCCAACAACTGGATCGTCCACAGATGTTCCTCACAAGAAGAATACAGGGAGTAATAATATGTCCTACGCAGACATCCTCAAGGCTCTATCACTGTATTGTGTCACCTACAGCCTTTTGAGGGGAGATCTATGCCTGGCATACAGGGCATAGTCAGACCCCACTCTGATGGACACCTGCATATGTACAAAACAAACAGTACCAGAATTACCAGTTCTAAAGACATAAACCTTGCCTGTGATATAAATAGGACCTGTTGGAGAGACAGATATGTATCCCAGAGACTATCCCTTCTATGGGACAGGATGCCCATCCATGTGAAGCAGAGTTCCTCCCTAATCCAATTCAAGTGCAACTTGCACAACTGGATGGGAAACCGGAAATTCATCCCTGGTTTGGCACCTATATCTCTGATGGAAACAGGTAACCTGTAAATGGTTCATCTCCCAGGCCCATGCTTACACTTATCAAGGGTATCAGAACTTGTCCGAGATTTGGGATGCATGGCTAGGCGTAAATGGATAGGCAGCCTGTTCCATAAAATGGATAGTCTCTGGGACACATACCTGTCTCTCCAGCAGGTTCTATTTATATCACAGACAAGGTTTAAGTCTTTAGAACACATAATTCTGGTGCTGTTTGATTTGCGGATTATGCAGGAGGCCCATCAGGGTGAGGACCGACAATGCCTTGTACCCCAGGAACAGATCTCCCCTCAAAAGTCTGACAGTCTGTAGGAATCAGAACACAGGATTAGGGGTTTAAGTCGATCTGCAGAGGACATGTTACTTATGCCTTGCATTTTTTTTAGTGAGGAACCTATGTGGAAGTTCCAATTGTTGGATGTGCCTGATTAGGTACATGCCAAAGGGGGTATTATACTCAATGACAGGTGTGATGAATGCTGAATATAGTAGAGCAATTACCTTCTTGGACCTAGATGCCATAACTTTGTTTATAAGTTACACAGCATAGAATGATTTCCTCACGACTGCAGAAACCTGATGGTCAAAGACTAGATTACTGTCTACATATGTCCCCAAGTCTCTGACTATTGGGTCAACATTTAGGGGTTTGTTGTCAATATGCTAGTTACCAGGGGTGGATGATGTCCCGAAGGATACTATTATGCACTTCTTGGCATTTAGTTTTAGTCCATGGCTCTGACACAAATAATTTGTCTGTGCCAGCCCTTCCTGGAGAAAATCAGTGTTGGTGGAAGACTGTATGACTGTTCCTAATCTGCAAATGTCTTCAAATTTTGATCAGCCAGAGGCCCTTGTAATTGGCTGTGACATCATAGAAGTAAATGCCAAAAAGCAGCAGTCATAGTACAAATCCCTGAGGGAGTCCGCTTGTGACTGGCCTGTTTGTAGAGGTAGACTCCCCAGTTGTAACTTCCTGGATCCTGTCTGTGAGCCAGATAGGTGACACAAGGTTTTATACCTAACTTTTTGAGTTTATCAACAATGCCCAAGTGGGTTATTGTGTCAAATGCCTCAGCCAGGTCAAGAGAGGCAGTGTGAACCATTCTGCCCTTATTCATTGTTTTGATGACCTTCTCAAAGATGTCCACCAGGTGGGCATGACTTGCCCTTGATGAAATCACACTGATTTGGGTCCAGTGTCTGGAGGTTTCCTACATCGTTAGCGATCATTTCTGTAAGAATTGATATGACTGCAGAATACTGGAATGAGCTGTAAATAACTGGAAGAAACTGGAATGACTGTCTTTATCTGTTAATTACCAAGAACTGTGCTGAACAGGTGCCCATCTCTTCTTTATGTGCCAAATCTTCTTGAACACTTCAGAATAAAGTCTGCAAACACTGTTGCATGGTTAAAAATGCTTTATTATATACAGGGGAGGCAGATGTCAACAATACTTTCTCCAATAACAGTGCTGGTAAACTGAAAGAGTCTGTAGCTTCTGCACTCATATTCTTCATATTCCTTTCCTCCTGAATAGTATAATTAATATTTTGTAATGCTGGATATTTTACCTGACTTGAGTACTCATACTCAAGTGCCTGTACTGCAATGACTTTCTGCATATCCTTTCAAACAAACTAACTTAACTGTGTCTGAAGTACTTCCTATTATACGACTGGCCATTAACATTTGAAAATGAGTACACTGATTGGTCAGAAAAAACAGTGTGCCTATTGTAAAATCAGGCATATGCCTACAGAAAACAGCCCGGTTACCTAGACTTTCTTGAATACAGCTTCTATGGGACCTGACAATATCCCTGGCTGTGCTCCACATGAACTACAGAGTGAACTGGCACCTCACCTGTGTGCCCTGTTCAATCACAGCCTCACCTCAGGCTTCCTCCCTACTGAATAGTGCACTGCTACAGTCATCCCTCTCCACAAAAGAGGAGCGACTACAGACCCTGGAACTATCGCCCCATTAGCCTGATGAGTCTGATATGCAAAGCTATGGAATGCATCATCATGGACCTAATAAACAAGGATATAGGAAATCTCCAAACTCTGGATCCCACACAGTTTGGTTTTGTGAAGGGTAGATCATGGCTGCTCAATTTAGTCGACTTCTTTGAGTCAGTCACCAGAGCTGTGGATGAAGGCAAGGTGGTTCACACAGCCTACCTTGATCTGGCTAAGGCCTTTGATATAATTTCCCACTCAGGAATCATAGAAAAACTCACCAAGCTAGGCATCAACCCCTATATCACTATGTGGGTTGCAAACTGGCTCACAGATAGAACCCACAGTGTGAAAGTAGCTGACTCCAAGTTAGACTGCCAACCAGTCACGAGTGGAGTCCCACAGGGTTCGGTCCTGGGTCCTCTCCTGTTTGGTTTCTACTTCTCTGAAGTCCATACCAACACGAAGAGTCTCTGGCTGACAAAGTTCGCAGACGATTGCAAGATGGGAGCTATTATTAACTCTCCAAGCAATATTGACATCCTACAGAAAGGCCTCACTGAGACCAACAACTGGTGTCAGAACCATGGCCTTAAGCTCAATGCCAAAAAATGTGTCGTCATCCCCTTTGGGAAAAACCCAGTTCCCATGAATTACCACATCGATGGTAGTCCACTGAACAAAGAAGAAGTTATAAGAGATCTGGGAACAAAGATTGACAGCCACCTCTCTTTTTTGACCACCACATTGCCACTGTGGTCAGAAGGTCCTTCTATGTGGCACATCTCATTATTAAGGGTTTTGCATCCAGGAAGAAAGAGGTCATTGTCTCCTCTACTCTTCCCTCATTAGGCCAATCATCGAGTATAGTGCCCCATTTGGCATGCACCTCACTAGACACCTGCAACAACTGGAGAGGCCACAAAAATACCTCACAAAGAGGATCCTAGGCCTTAAACACTTGTCCTATATGGACAGACTCAAAAAACTCCAACTATTCCCTGTCTCAAATCGCCTACTTACAGGTGATCTCTGCTTGACTTACAAAGTCATGTCTGACACAGCTCTGTTAGGCTACATCTAAAGAAATCCCAATCCCTCCGCACCACACACTCCAGAGACCTCAACCTCATTACCACAATCAACAGAACATGTTGGAGGGACAGGTTCATAGCACAGAGACTGCCCATGCTATGGAATAGACTTCCCATACATGTCAAGCAGAGCACCTCACTGGCCCTCTTCAAGAGAAATCTTGATGAGTAGATGGGAATTAGAAAATTCACCCCAGGGATCACTCCAGTGGCTCTGCTCGACAGAGGTACTGGGAACTAAGGTCGGGTGGCACGATGCCAGGGTAATCCTATGGGCTAGGCTTGTAAAGGCTCTAGGGCCATTAGCCTAGTACAAACCTATGAACCTGTATGCTATAATTTTTTAGTTTTCTTGAGCCTAGACAACAAAAAGTATGAAATTTGGAATCTGGACAGTTTACAGGTACAGGAGAAACAGGACAGAAATACAAGGAAGATCAGGTAAGTTTCTTTAGTTTTGCATAATGTACCTGATCTTCCTTGTATTTCTGTCCTGTCTTTCTCATAGGGCTTTATCCTCATGACCAAACCATGACAGCTGTGGGTAAATCCAGCACTACCCACATCCAGCCATGGGTTAATGCTATAATAATCTACACGCCTCTAACCTTGGCTCCCAAGCCTTGTAAGATTTGTATATTCTCAATATACTGCACATTCTATTCTTATCACTATTCTTGACTGAAGGTTTTTTCATCGATTTAAAGTGCATTCACTGAAACTGTATGCACACTGTGAAGACCTGCTTTAATATGGCTGCAAATCTAGACTTGTGCAGCAAATACTGTATTTTTGCCTAACAAAATACATTTAAATGTAATCTTTAGTATTAGTTCAGTTTCTAGAATATAACATTTATACATAGGTATTTTAGATGTTCAGTATAAATATGTATCACTTTAATGTAAATTTCAGTCAGGTTTCAGAGTATGACATTCGTACTCAGTTGTGAGTTCAGTATAGTACATTTCAGTCAGATTTCAACTAATAGCATTACTAGACAGTCTATAACATGAAATTACATCACACTTCATATTATTCAGCCATTAGTTTTAAGGGTAAAGTGACAGATTTTTGTAACATGCTTATTAAGATAAGTTATCTAAAGAATAAATAACAGCTATTTAATCTACTCATGGCATAACAGGTCAGGCTTAATTTGTTAATTAATTTACAGAATACAGGGCACCTTACATAATTATTTTACATTAGAAAGCTTAAAAGACACTGACAGGGTATGCAAAGGTATAGATCTGAAATACAGGAAAATAGTTTTTTAATAAAGGTACTTCTACTATTACAGCACATATATATTTACAGGATATTTAGACACAAATTTGAAAGGCAGACTTATTATAGCAGATAGAAATTAAAAAGGTAAATAGGATTATTAGTAACATATCTAGCTGCAGATTTACAGAAACAAGTTAATACGGTATATGGTAAATATGCTTCAAGGTACATATATTATTGGTGTAAAATTCTGGTAATAAATGTATGTGTAAACACTTCAAGACTGTATATATTTCATGCAGAAATTGCAGTTTACCAAGCACACCAGAGGCATGAACTTACGTAACTGAGTTATTAGATTACAGGCTAGCTCAGAGAGCTGAAATAAAGACAGTACTGTAAGCCATAAAATAGTATGGTAAAGAACAGTTTAATATTATTAGTGACAGTTTTATGCAGTAACAGTTATTATTATTTATCCAAGAAAATTCTAACAGCAATGATAAATCCTTGCAGCATTCAGTAGTACTGAAAGAGTTAAATGACATTGTCTAAACGAACAACTACATGTTAGGAAGTGGGCAGAGACCTGCACCCTGCAAAAAATTCTTTTGTAAATTACAACCTGAGGGTCACAGAGTAAATATAGAAAGTTCAACTGTTACGATTAATTTTATAAAGATGCATTTATGCAGATTAGAGTTAAAGCAAGTATGTAAATATGTTTTGTGTGTTCAGACTATTGTATAATAGTACTAGTTTTCAGTTTAAATGTGTTTCAGTTATCACATAAAATGTATATACAGCAGATGTAAATTTATATAGATTACAGTTAAAGCAAGTATGCAAATGTTTTTAATGTTTTCAGACAGTTGTATAACAGTACTAGTTTTCAGTTTATGCTTTTATCTGTGTTCAAATTATACTGACAGAAAAAAGTATTCCTATAGTAATAGTTTAGTTTCCAGTATAGAACACTTATCAAATTTCAGTTTATGTTTTTATCTGAGTCCAGTCAATCCAACCACCATTTACTTAGGACAAACTGTATATCACCTCTGGCCTTGTGCTTTAAGTTCACTGGAAACTTTAAGTATACACATAGCAGGGTCATCCAAATAGGCAGTCTGAGCCAATTCATTCCAACCACCATTTAATTAGGACAAACTGTGAACCACCTCTGGCCTTGTGCTTTAAATAAGTGTTACAGGCATCCAGTCTTCTGCATACATTTTAGAATGCATAGTGACTAGTCTGAAGACAAGTGTTTCAGTGTCCTAGTATGTAAGCAATAGCCTTATAGTCTTGTAAACCCTCCTCCACTGACATCCTGCTGGTCAGCTTTTACTCTCTCATTCCTATCAGGCACTGACATTTACTCCTACTGCTCAAACTATTTCTTTCTCTTATATTTTTCTTCACTTCTTCTAGACTTGTTACTCCCATTATTTATATCCTCCTGTCTTTAGTGGAACTGCATGCCTTCAAGGAAGTCACCCTTGGTCCCCCCCCCCATGTTTTATTTCTCCTTGCCTGAGTCAGTTAACTAAACCACTTTCAGCTCTGAGCTACTATATGTCTACAATCAACATCGACTCTGTGTACTCAACTGTCTCTTTAGTGTGTTTTTGTTTTTCAATATAAGTGTCCCTGCAAGCAAACAGATGGGAAGTAACAGTGAAGTCTGCAGTTTGGACACCAGTCTGTGGGCTATATTTGTATGTAAATGATAAATATTATGGCAGCCTAAAAAAAAAGAAATTTGTCCACTATAATAGCTCCATTTTCTTAGACCACAGCAATCACATTGGTACTCTCCCCTTTAACTTCTGCTAAATTCATTGTTTTCAGTAATCTACTGTCTCCCTTCCTTAAGTTTATTTCTCTTCTTGTGTAACCCCGTTTGAGTTCTCAACCAGTATTTTTCCAGAGCTGAACTACTGCATTCTGGCTTACTTTATCTCATTGTTTTGATGGTCTGTGTGGGGTTGAGGTAGGCTTTTGAACTTTGCATTTCAAAGTCCATAGAAACCTTCTTACATTACACAGTTGTTCAAACAGTCAAGTGCAATTTTTTACTGTTATCACCATTAGTCAGGTCAAGGTGATATTGGATTAACTCTTCTACTAAATCTGTGTCCTAGAACAACACAATCAAAACATTAATTTACTATCAGAGACCTTTTAAACTGAATTGTTCCTTTTAGTTATCTCTCAGCAGATTTGTGGCTGTTTACGTTAACTCACTGATTATTTTCTCTGTCTTTTGACATGTTTTCAACCTGTTTCATTCGCCCACACTAACAATCGGGCTCGCACCACTCCCCTATTATACCCCCAAATTCCACCCACTGCCTCTTACTATAGATTTATACTTCTGTAGCACCACCCACATATTCCTCTAAGCAATATCATTCATTCCCTCCAGTTGGAAAACAATCAATACAATTACTCCCAATAGTTACACTCACTCTAGTTTATGACCCAAGACTCTCTCTCTCTCAAATTGTCTTACTCCTTGCCTCCTATAACTATTAAATTACATTTCTACAACTAACCTTATACCCTCCTAACATTTTATTATCCTAATTTACAACAAAGATAAAACCCACAAAAAATAAAATGCCCCTAACTCAGATTTTTTTACTATTTCTCCTCCCTCTACTATCATTCATCACCAATGATCAAATCCACCTCCTTTAAGTACTTAGGACTTCAACCAATGCTCACAAAAATATCATCATCTACCCAGCCTTTCTCCATAACACCCTGCATTTACAAACAATCCATATATATGATTTATTTTTCTATAAATATCTTAAAACTAAGCATCCAAATTTATGATCAAATATCAAACCATGACCAAAATATAACTGGCCACAGTCTTCCCTCTGTAGAATATCAATTACAAACTAGTAGCTATATTCACCCCAACCCTGGTCCCACTGTTCATAAAACCATCACTTCCAACCTCAAAATAAATTAGTCATCCAATACATCTGAGCAAAAAAAAAAAAAAAAAAAACCAACAAAAAACAGAATCCAAACTCGCCTTACTAAATATGAACCTAAAAAGTATGTGCAATAAAATCCATGACATACATGCTCCTCTTGCCACATACACTCCTGATGTACTTATAGCTACTGAAACCTGGTTGAAATAAAGAATAATGAGATCACCCCTCCCCCCGGGATTCAATATACTCAGGCATGACAGACAAAACCAGCATGCAGGTGATACAGCAATCATCTATAAAAATTCCCTAACCATTACCTTACTTCCACAGGAAATACCCAAATTTAACAATGGAGAACTACTAACACTCCTAAAAATAAACAATAGGAAAACTACGTGTTTAACAGCAATTTATATACCACCAGGAATAACATTGTTACTGCTGAAAGCATCCTGTATTGGGTATCCCAACAAATTAACCATGAAAGTATAATAATTGGAGACTTAAATATGGACTGGCATCTCAAAAATTCCACTGCCCCACTGAATCCATTAACTTGTACAACTTTAGACAATTGATGACCATACCTACTAGAGTCAATAAAACTTCAAGGAGACACTCAACAATAGATTGGATTCTTACAAACAAACCAGACAAACTGGCACATAGCATAAGTGACCACATACCATAGGTTCATAGATTAGTACTATGCTAACTGCCCTTGCGAGCCATTTTAAGCCTAGCCAATTATACCTTGTGAGACTCAAACCCTGCACCTTGTGTTTGTAAAGCAAACACCTTAACCATTAGGCCACCCTCCCAACCCCTACATATGCTATTAGAACTCACCATAACCTAGATAAACATATTTATAATCAAATATGAAATACAACCAATATCAGCAAAGACATTTTCAATGAAACACTAAAAACATATAACTGGAATGTTCTTAGAACAATGCCATTAGATACTGCCGTAGAACACTTTAATAACATATTCTTAAATAATCTTATCTTAAATACCTTAAATAATCTAGCACCAGTACGTAACAAAAAAGTGAAGTCCAACCCCACACCATGTATGACAAAGGAAACAAAAAAATCATGATAAAAAGGGATAAAGCCTGAAAAACTGGTAGAAAAATAGAACTCAAAATGCCTTTCAGCATTTAGACATCTTAGAAACCTTGTAAAACTCCATGTCAAACAGGATAAGCAAACATACTATACCAGCCTTCAAGACAAAACATATAAACAACCCAAAACTTTTTATGGTCACAGCTAAATAAACTACTCTACCCTGGCAAAACCACTAGTTCCTCTCCAAAAGCAAACAACATGACAGGCTGCATCTCCACACAGTTTAATTCCTACTTTATGCAATCAATATTATCTCTCTTAGACACCAACACATCTTCCCCCTCACCCTACCCTTGTCCAATCATAACTAGTCACAGCTCTTCAGTTTTAGTCCAGTACCTGACTTTTTTGTATTTAAACTGGAATATGACAAAAACAATATATCCTTTTTGGATGTATGGTTGAAGAAGGATTTTGGTAATGGGACATAGACAGCGAATATTTATAGAAAACCCATATATTCTAACGGTAGTCTTCATTTTGATAGCACGCATCCAATACATCAAAAAAGAGCCATTATTAAGGGTCAGTTTGTAAGAGCACCTCATATGGTCACTAAAGAGCTGATTTCATAAGGGAATGCACCTTTATGGAAGGGGTCTCGCTTGGACATGGCAGAAGAAACTAGTAACTGCAATGGGAATGGATTAAACTGTGATTCGGATGCTGAACATAACAGAAATTGCATCTACACTTCTCGTTGGACTGGTATGCTTGATACTACCATTAACCCACTATTATCTTCTGATGCCCTTACACAAACTGTCCCCGAATTGAAGAATGTTGATTTATATGAGACTTTTATTGCCAAATATCGTGTACTTGAGAATAAGCTTTACCATTTTAAGTGTCTGCAGTGGCAGCACTTCCACCTTGAATCTTCCCTACAGTTCAATATAGTACCCAGGGGTCTGAGGGTCCTAACTATGCCTAGTTATGGAGAGACTCGCCAGAATTATTATGGCGTTGGCAACAACTCAACCTTGATCTGAGCACCAAGTATATGCAACTCCTTATTGACTTTTTTCTTCCACATGAAAGTTGCATACAGAAATTAACACCTTACATAATGAACTATTAGATCAGTTTACTAATGATGCTTTCAGCACCAAACTTGACTCTTTATTTGATAATATTCATGTCTATGATAAAAAACTACAAGTGATTAAAACGCGTAAATTACAGAGGGATCAGTGGGATTTTAAAAAGGGGCAGTCTTTTCATGGCCCATGGAAAGACCAAACACTGATTTGCAGCTAGTACAAGAACCACTATTAGCAGCCAATGACCAAATGAGCTCTACGGAGACAGGAAATAATACTACACCAGCACGCATTTTAGATAGTGCAGCAACAAACTCCTATTCTGACACTAACCGTGATATTTTGGTAGCTGAACAAATACAAACATCACATTTGATTGAATCACTAACATTGACTGATTTAGGTATTGGTCATAATAACATCAGTGATGTGAGACCACGTACAACTTTAAACAGTAAATTAAGGAATAAACCTAAAGAACAAATGATTTTAACGCAGATGAATTTTTTTTACTAAAAGACCCCTCCCTATACGAGAACGCTCACAAACCAGAGGGAGGAAAGGCAGAACGCGATGGTTACAGAGCACAGACCCATCCAGGAAATCAGCAACGCAAATGGAAAAGGCAAGTTTAGTTGTAAATATCTCCTCCTATACATTGACTAATTCACAAATATCGCTGCTGTCTAAGGGACTTAATTTTATTCCATCTCAACGAGGAGACCTTGTAGAAACTTTAAAGCATATCAAATTGTTTGGTCGTACCTTAAACCTCAGAGTTATGTTTAATGGTCATAATAATGCTGATAACATTCTTCGAAAACCTAGTACATTTGTTCCACCGGTACATCCAATGGTGGAAGCCTTTATTGACTTATGTGAGAAGGACATTAGAAAGACTTTTTTAACATGTCCACTGATGAGAACTCTGCCTTAATTGAACTCAAAAACATGACTGGTATAGAAATTAAACAAGCAGATAAGGGAGGAAATGTAGTCATCATGGACGGAGATGTGTATGTGCAACAGATGAGATTGTTACTTGATGATGATTGTACTTACGCTAATATTAATTCTAATATTGTGAAAGGTATTATAGATAAAATACATTTTTTAATTTTTGAGTTGCTTATAACAGACAGAATTAGTGAACCTATATTTGTTATTTTAGTGTTGAACATCCTGTTATCCCTACTATCTATGGGCTGCCAAAAATACATAAGGAATTAAACCCCCCACCAATGAGTCCTACTGTCTCGGGAAGAGGTTGGGTTACTGAACCCCTTTCCATTTACGTAGAGAAGCAGCTACATTCATTATTAGAAGGCTGTTCTACAGTTCTCAAAGATACAAAAATGTTTTTACAGCTATTATATCAGCAAACTTTGAGCTTGAGGACTGAATACGTTTTCGTAACTTTAGACATAGAATCCCTCTTTATCAGGATTCCTAATGAATGGGGGATTGCTAACATTGATAAACTCCTAGTATCCAGGAACTGAGATAGAGACAAAATTCATCTTATTTGTGATTTATTAGAAATGATTTTGGAGAATAATGTTTTCATGTTCAACAATGTGTTTTTATTTACAGAAGGTTGGCGTAGCGATGGGCACTTCTTGTGCCAACAGCTACACCAATCTCTGTTTAGTTCAATGGGAGCAGGATTTTGTTCTTGCTAGCAACAATTTTGTCAACACATATTTTGGTACACACACTTTGTGGATGATCTCTTTCTGCTATGGGGTGGGACAATTGGAGAATTAACTGAGTTTGTCGCTTATTTGAATAACATTACAGACTTCCTTAGGTTTACTTTTAAATACTCTCAATCTGAAATTGAGTTTTTAGATACTAAAGTAACTAAGAAAGAGTTGAATATTAAGACAAGCCTATATAGAAAACCCACTAGAAGGAATAGTCTGTTGCATCATACTAGCATGCATCCAAGGCACGTTAAGAGAAATGTACTGAAAGGACAAATTTATAGAATAATGCGATTATATAATAATGATGCACACCTTAACATGGCCTTAAATGAGTTGAAATTAGATTTTATAGATAGAGGATACAAAGAAGCTGATATAAATGAACAAATAAGGTTAGCATGGAATGAGAGAGTGATTCTAAGTGTAGACCATTTTTTAGTAACATGACAGAAGTTAGAACCGATACTACTACACGTCACAACTCAGATGTACATGAATATCTTAGGTTGGTCCTCCCCTTTTTCCAATGATGTAGGTAAGATTTGTGAGGTTTTAAGAGGCACTGGAAAATTTTAGGCACTGTAGATGAACTTCACGATATAATTAATGATGGTCCGTCTTTTTCTTTTAAGAATAATCGCTCTTTAAAAACAAAGCTTTGCTACACATCACATAATTTTACTGGAATGAAGGCAGACAGGTCAGGGACTTTTCCTTGCAGACATTGCCTTGCATGTAAGTATGTTTATACATTGAATCACTTTGAACACCCAATTAGGAAATTTTGGATTGATGCTAAGCAATATGTTGATTGTAGAACTAAGAATGTGGTCTATTTTTGCTTTTGCAAAGTTTGTTTTGCATTTTATATAGGAAAAACCAACAGTATGTTTAAAGATAGAATCTTATAACATCTTAGAGACATACATAATGCAAAAGAGACTAGTGCTCTTGCACAACACACTTTGAATAGAGACAAGATCATGAGTTGACTTTCTTTGTGATTGAGAGCTTAGTCAACTATACCAGGGGTGGAGACTTGTGCAATAGAACTGAAGAAATTGAGCAGAAATGGATTTTACTTTTACAAGCAGATAAACCCCCTGGCCTCAATAGCAAGGTCTCCCTCAAACCCTTTTTAAAGTCTAGAAGTTTGAAACATTAATATATTTCTTTTTTTATATATTGGCATTTTTATCTATTTCATTTGCATAAGCATTTTAACATATGCAACTATCTATTATTTTTATTGTATTTTTATTGTGTGTGTGCTGTTTTAAATTTGATTGTTGTTAATTAACTTATGATGTCATCATTTTAGTCTATTTAATGGATGTGTTTTAGTTTAATACTGAAGTCTGATGAAGCAGTTGTGCAAATGCGCTTACTTCTGTTTGTCCCAATAAATCAGTTTTTTATTCCTATCTGCCGTGAGTGATCGAAGTCTTATTCTACATAGCATTTCGTTGTTCTATACCTTTATTGGTCACGTTGCCTTGTGAGACCGGTTTTACTGTTTTTTTGTATTTAAACTGGAATACGACAAAAACAATATATCCTTCTTGGATGTATGGTTGGAGAAGGATTTTGGTAATAGGACATCGCAAATATTTACAGAAAACCCATATACTCTAATGGTAGTCTTCATTTTGATAGCATGCATCCAATACATCAAAAAAGAGACATTATTAAAGGTCAGTTTGTAACAGCAGCTCGTATGGTCACAAAAGAGCTGATTTCATAAGGGAATGCACCTTTCTGGAAGGGATGTTTATAAAAAGAAGTTACCCAAAATCAATGGTTAGAAATCTCAGAAAAGAGGTTATTATAAAAAGGTTAACAGGGCATTTTAAACCCATATTAACAGGGGATTAAGGGTATATGGACCGGCAACAAAATTTGAATAAAACGGTTAACCCCTATAATTATTCTTTTATTACATTTAACAATGACTGCTTGTTGATAAAATGGGTAATGGAAAAGAATTGGGGAATACTTAAGGATGACCCAAAAGCATGTACTAAAACTGGGAACAGGCCAGTAATGGTTTATAAGAGAGGGAGATGTTTAAAGGATTTATTGGAAATGCACCCTACTAGTAGTACACATGCTAATTTTAAAGGTATGAGTAAATGTGGTTTCTGCAGGTTGTGCAAATACATTAAGGTGGGGAAGAAATGCACCCTTGTGGATGAAATGATTTCAGTAAGGAGTAGCTTTAACTGTTGTTCCAAATATGTAGTATACATATTAACAGGGGATTAGGGGTATATGGACCTGCAAGTTTGTAGGGCATTCTACATTGGCAAGACTGAAGAATGTTGAAACAACGTATTTATGAACATGTATATGATATCTATAATAGGAATAATACTAATGCTCTAGCAAAGCATGTCATCAACAATATGGAACATTTTTTCACATTTTCTGTCTTGGAACTGATTACTCTGAATGTTAGGGGTGGGTCCCAAGCTCTCCATTTAGAAACAAGGGAGTTGTATTGGCAGTTATATCTTAATGCCTTTAGTTACCCGGGACTTAATGAACAGTGCTCCACAGTTTGCTTATTAAAATTAAAGAGTTTGGATAGGTGAACCTTTAAAAGAAAAAAGAAGTTTTTTATTTTTTTTTTGTTTTTGTTTTATTGATCTTGGGGGGTGAATGGTTTGTTAGATTTTAATGAGAATACAAGAAAATGTGATATATGTATATGCTGTAGAAAGGTTTGAAGTGTGATGTTACTTTAAATTATAACTGAACTGGAGGTCACATGAGGTTGCTGGCGGGATATTTTAAGGATGGGAAATGTATGTTTTTATCCTTCTGAGGAAGCCCTGATTGTCAGGACAAAAGCGCTTAAGTATTGCTTCATTACACTGTCTGAACTTTTATTACTGCCATTGCCGTTAATTCCTTCTGTCTTGCTGGTGCCTTGGACCTTTTTGTTTCCATTTTAGTCCAGTACCTACCTTGCCTGTAAGGAAGTTGCTCCTTAAACAAAAAGCTACTTCTGTTACTGAAGACCAACTACCATCAGACTACCTAAAAATGGCTGCAGAAGTCATAGCCTTCCCTGTGTCCATAGCAAAAATATACGTCCCATCACTGTGGAAAAATTCTTACATCATACCACTGCACAAAGGTGGCACATCTACAGAGTTTAATAACTACAGACTGGTAGCGATTCTGTCCCTCCTCTCCAAAATATTAGAGAAATGCATCCATATGCAGCTGACGCAATACCTAACCTAAAATAACCTGCTTTGAGAAACACAACATGGCTTTAGGCCCAAGCACAGCACCACTACTGCTCTACTACATTTTACTAATATAATAAACCAAAATATAAATGGTCTGCTTGTGTCCACCATGTCCTTACACTTGTTAAAGGCATCTGATACTGTCTCACAACAGCAACTGCTCGTTTGACTCTCTTCAACAGGACTTTCACAAAAACTCCTTATTGTGTTCCTTAGTTACCTATCTGTAAGGCAACAAGTCATTAAATGGCAACAAACCTACTCATCCTTTCAACCAGTTACTACAGGTCTCCCTCAAGGCTCTATCCTGGGTCTTCTAATATTTGATGTATTTATTAATGACCTCCACATCTCCACTCACCGTGCTAGTTTAGTTCAGTATACAGATGACATAACATTAATAGGTGCAGCCTCAACAATAAATAAGCTCCAAGACATTACCCAAAAATCTTCCTCCTCTGTAGAAAGTGAATCAAAGAATCAAACCTCCTACTCAACCCCAAGAAAACTAAGTTAATGCTTTTCACCTCAAAAAGTTGCCAAAATCAAAAGTAATCTTTTACCATAAAGACAGTAAATAATACTATTATTGAAACTGTAACTCACAGTAAACTTCTAGGCATTATAATAGATGACAATCTCAAATATGACCACCATATACTGCACACCATTAAAATTACACACCAAATACTATGCTCCCTTTATAGGATCAATGGATTCCTTACAGATACTACAAGAAAAACTCTTAGCCACCACCTTCTTTTTGCTGACTCTCTTATATGCCTCTCCTATCCTAACAAACAATACTCAAAGAAACATGCCTCCTGCTACAATAAAGTAGCTAAATTTGCCACCAGTCTCCCTCATAGGACCTGTGAAGATTCGGTGAAGATTAGGAGAATATTGTCTATATTAAAATTATTTAAAATAAAATAATACTATGAATAATGAGCCTTGTGAAGATTGGGTGAAGATAAGTGAAGGCTGCCAGCCTAGCCAGATAGAATTTTGGAGATAATTCTATCATCTGTAAATATTAATGTAAATCACAGGCTTGTGTCTTAAATGGTAAAAATAGTGTTACATGTGGAACTGAAAAAAATGTAACAACAGTGCACTCTACTGACCAAGTAAAGCATGTTGTGACCCTTTGATCTAAAGTCGGCTCCGGCCTGTCTAGGTGAAGGAATTCTTGCTATTGATTTAAGGCTAGAGTTAATGGCCAGCATTTGCATGCATAAATGTCTTTTATTGCTCTGGCTTCTGCCCAGAGTTGAAGAATGTAAATGTAGTTTCTGTTAGCCTGGGAACCCAGGGAAGTGTGAAGAATGATGTAATGTGAACCAGGAATGTGATTTAAAAAACAGAGAGAATCAGAGAGCATTAAACATTTTTGTCTTGACCATCCAACTCAACAGCACTGTCGTGCTCTATATGTAAGTTTATCTTAGATTTGTGTTTTCTCTTAGAAATAGCTAGAAACAAGAAAGATTAGACAGTGTTTTTCTGTGATGTCAGAAATGTACTATTGAATTATTTTAAGTATTTCTATGTGATCTCTGAACTCTTGACTAGCACTGTGTAGTAAAACGTATTGTCTTGTGTTTTGACTATTTGTTATTAAATATTTTAAAACCCTTTCAACTGTGGTTGTTTTTGTAGAGATAATTTAAGCTCTTTAGAGTACTTACATGCCTTTGGTAAAATTGTACAAAGCCACTTTAATAGCTTTAGCCCTGGGCTATACTACCAATTGGATAATAATATTGCACAGTAATTGTACACCCTTTTAAGGGCCTTTGAGTAGCTGATAAATATTAGTGGGTGGTGGCATCTGGTACTACTGTATAGTCTGGGAAAAAGGGGCACAGTTGGAGAACCTGTGCCAGCCTTCCCCAGGAGTGTCTGTGTGGTTGTATAAACTCTTCTCAAAGTTTGTGTGTGTGTGTGTGTGTGTGTGTGAGCAACTTGGGCAGGGACACGAAGCACTGATTGGACAGAGAGGGTGCTGGAGGTTTTAGCTTGCCCACTAGGCTGAGATCTGCACTCTATAGCTGTGCCAATGGGGAGTCTTATTGGGGACCTGGGGAGCAAGAGAGCAACCAACCCCAGACTGGCTGTGATCTCTGTGTGCTCTTAAGGGAAATTACACTTTACTGTGTGTATTTGTTATCCTTTCTTCCTATATGAGACGCCCCTCATTGGTGTTAGTGGTGAGGATTGAGGCTCCTTGATTGCTGGCCCAGGGCACGGATATCACATATTAATTGTTTGGCAGTGGTGGGATATCCACACCACATATTAATTGGCTGACAAATACTAATTGGCTTGTAGTGGTGTGGGTAGACTGAATTCCTGTAGCTTGTGTACAAGTGAGCTTTGAAGGTGTTTTGTACTCTAAATCAGCCATGCAGTGAAGTTCAGATCACAACTGTTTTATTTCTTTTGTTAGCTTAGTTAGTCATTGTGAGCAGGCAGCATGTCAGCAGAGGAGTATGGAAAGCTGACAAGGAGCCAGCTGGCGGAGATGTGCCAGGCTAGGGAACTGGTGCATGGAAACCTAACTAAGGCAGACCTGATTGCAGCCTTGGTTACAGCTGCATCAGAAAACAGCAACCAGGAGGACAATCAGACTGGCAGTGGATATATAATACCCTCTGAGAATGGACAGCTCAACCTTTCTGCAGAGGACTTAAAAAGCCATCTGGAGCTAAAGAGACTCGGGTTGGAGGCCAGGCGTTTGGAGATAGAAGCCAAGGAAAAGGAGCGGCAGAAGAGGCATGAGAGAGAAATGCTGACTCTTAGCCAGAGTCATGGAGATAATGGGGAAGGACGTATATGGACCCCAGAAGTATAAAAGGTCCGTATATTTCTTCCGCAGTTCAAAGAGGGGGATAATTTTGATAGTTTCATTCATATGTTTGAGAGGGTATGCAAACAGTATAGTGTTGACCAAAGGCACTGTGTACGGTTCCTGACCCCCTTACTCCATGGTAAAGCTGTAACTGTTTTGTCAAAAATGTCTGATGCATGTTTTGATTATACTGCTGTTAAAAATCACTCGTTACAATTGTTTAAGCTAAGACCTGAAATGTATAGGAAAATGTTTCGTGAGCATAGACGCAAGGCAGATGAAAGTATGTGTGAATATGTTGCTGAACTGAGCACTTATTTCCATAGGTGGGTGAGTGGATGTCAGGTCACCACTTTTGAAGGGCTGGCAGACTTTGGTGAGGGATAAAGCCCTTAGCACTTTGCCCGAGGACATGAGGATCTGGTTAGCTGATAGACAATGTGCTACTTCAGATGATTTGGGGAAGAAGAGAGACCTATACCTGACATCAGGGCAGCCCTGCACAGGAAAGGGACCCCCAGTACTGGTCATGGGTCTAAAGGAACCCATGGTGGGCAGCACAGACTGCCCCAATAGAATCTGCCAGTAGCAGGGGAAGCCACTAGTCCAGATACACGTCCAGGAGCTAGGGTTAAATATTTTGAATGTAACCAGTGGGGCCATGTGGCATACAGGTGTCCATGGAGGCAAGGTGGGGAACAAAAGGTGAGGGAGCCAGTAAGTGGGAAAGACAAAATGTCAATAGTAGGTTGTCTTGGGACAACAAGGGTACCAAACTACCAGTAGAGGATATATCCTATTGTAGTGAAAGGCAAAGAGGCCATTGCCAAGAGAGACACAACCTCTGACATAACCATTATAAAGCCTGCAATTGTTACAGAAGAGCACTACTTGCCTGGGTAGTCTACTCTAGTCAAGGCTTTAGGAGGGATCCCATTCCAAATACCTTTGGCTAGGGTTCACCTTGACTGAGAGGGTGGAAAAGGAAGCCAGCAAGTAGGTGTGTTTGAGATTATACCTGCAGATGTCCTGATAGGGAATGATTTTGATAGTGCAGTACCCTGCGCTTGTGCAGTTACACCCAGTCAGGCTTGGAGACAAGCAGGTAAGTCTGGTAGTCTGGGGGAGACCCAGACAGACTGCATATTTTCAGCCAGGACTGGTGAGGTGGTTACTTCAGGGAGGGAGCTACCCTGTAGCAGTGAGACTGAATGTGAGCCACAGCTGCTTGGGGATACTGATGGTCCCTTGGACAGAGTGACTGCAAAGGTAGAGTTGAGTAGTAGCACCCAGGCTGACAGTGAGGCACCACTGTCCAAGGATGCCAGACTTCCTGTGGAAGGGGAGCTGGGAAGGGTTACAAGGAGAGAGATGAGACAGGCTCAGCTCTCAGACCCTACATTGCAAGGCCTGAGGCAGATAGCTAGGAAGGCACCTGATTCTCACGGAAAAGGGGAATCTGTATACTGGGACAAAGGGTTACTATACAGAGAGAGGACCCCTGAGGGAGGACTAGAAGGTGAGAGAGTACAGCAGTTGGTAGTGCCTAAAGCCTACCATCTGGCGCTTCTAGCCATAGCCCATGATATTCCCTTTGCAGGTCATATAGGCATAAAACATACAAAGAGGCATATTATGCAGAACCTCTATTGGCCTGGAATTTCCAGAGATGTAACAGGGTACTGCAGGACCTGTGAGATGTGCCAAAATGTAGGCAAGGCAGGAGATGAGGTGAGAGCTTCTTTGATGCCTTTGCCTGCGATTGAGGAGCCATTTCAGAGGGTAGCTATGGATATTGTGGGTCCTCTGAGTACCCCAAGTTCCACATGGAAAAAGTATATCCTAGTGGTAGTGGATTATGCTACATGATACCCTGAGGTAGTGGCTTTGTCCTCCATTGAGGCAGAAAAGGTGGCAAATGCTTTGTTAGAGATTTTCAGCAGGATAGTTTGGTTTCCCAAAAGAAATACTGACTGACAGAGGTGCCAATTTCATATCAGACCTGCTGGCTTGTCTGTGGAAGTCCTGTGGGGTGAAGCACATGAAGACCACCCCCTACCATCCCCAGACTAATGGTCCTTTTGAGAGGTTAAACTCTACAATCAAGTCCATGTTACGGGCATTTGCAGATCAGTTTAAGAGGGAGTGGGACAAATATTTGCCCCATCTGTTGTTTGCTTACAGAGAGGTTCCCCAGGAATCCACAGTTTTTTCACCCTTTGAGTTGCTTTTATGGGCATAGGGTGAGGGGACCTCTAGATTTAATTTGAGATGAGTGGGAAGGTGAGTGCAAGTCTCACAAGGAGTCTGTTGTGGCATACGTCCTAAGGCTCAGGGAACTCATGGGCTTGGTGCAGGAGAACCTGGCAGAAGCCCAACAACAGAAAAAAGTGTGGTATGACAGGAATGCTCGAGCTAGAGAGTATGCTGTGGGGCAGCAGGTAATGGTTCTCATTCCTGTCAGACACAACAAGCTGCAAGCAGCTTGGGAAGGACCCTACAAGGTGGTAAGAAAGGTAAGTGATGTGAACTGCTAGGCAGAAGGCAGGGGCACAAACTGTACCATGTTAACATGATGAAACCTTACCATGATATTGAGGCCCTTGTACTGAGCATTTGCAGTGGATTGCAGGAGGAGTCTGAGGGTGATCTAAGGACTGATCTCCTCAGTGAGGCTTGGACTGACACCTCAGTGGAAGGGGTAGCAATGTCCCAGCAGCTATCTTCTATCCAAGTTTGAGAAATCCGAGCAATGTTGTAGGAATTTGGGGACATGTTCACTGGGAAACCAGGGTGCACCTACCTGGGGCAGCACCAAGTGGATACAGGACCTCAAAGGCCTATTAGGCAGGCCCCTTATAGACTGCCTGAGGGAGTCAAACAGACTCTGAAGGAGGAGGTACAGGAAATTTTGGAACTAGGGGTGATTCAAGAGTCCAACAGTCCCTGGGCCTCCCCAGTGGTGCTGGTGCCAAAGAAGGATGGCATCACCAGGTTCTGTGTGGACTACAGGAAATTAATAGTCACACAGAGTCAGATGTTTACCCCATGCCTAGGACAGATGAGGCCCTAGAGCAGCTGGGTGGGGCTAAGTATCTTACAACCATTGATCTTACCAAGGGTTACTGGCAGGTGCCCTTGACTCCCAGTGTGAGACAGAAGTCAGCCTTTGTGACTCCTTTTGTCTTGTATGAGTTCACAAAGATGCCCTTTGGGGTGAAGAATGCCCCAGCAACTTTCCAGAAGCTGGTAGATCATATTCTAGCAGGAGCAGGAGGGTTTGCTCTTGCTTACCAAGATGATATTGCCATCTACAGCCATTCCGGGCCAGAGCACCTTCAGCATGTCAGGGAGGTGTTGGGCAGACTACAGAGGGCAGGGTTGACCATTTAAGCCAAGCAAATGTCAGGTGGGTATGGCAGAGGTCTCCTACCTAGGACACAGAGTGGGGAATTGTAAGATAAGGCCAAAAACTGCCAAAGTGGAAGCCATTCAGGCATGGCCTGCACCTGTTACTAAAAAGCAGGTGAGGGCATTTTTAGGGACAGCAGGGTACTACAGAAAGTTTGTCCCCAATTATAGTATCAAAGCTGCTCCCCTAACAGACCTGACAAGGAAGAACAGGCCGTGTGGACCCCAGCATGTGAGCAGGCATTCCAAAAGCTTAAAGAAACTTTGGGAGGACTCCCTGTGTTAGCCAGTCCAGATTACAGCAAAGAATTAGTTGTGCAGGTTGATGCTTCAAACCATGGGGTGAGGGCTGTACTTAGCCAGATTTCTTCAAAGGAAGAAGAAGAGCACCCAGTGGTTTATCTCAGTTGTAGGCTCCAACCCAGGGAGGAATGCTATGCAGCTGTAGAAAAGGAATGTCTAACCATAGTGTGGGCACTGCAGAAACTTCACCCTTATCTGTATGGAAGGAAATTCACTGTTATGACAGATCACAACCCCCTAACATGGTTAAACCGAGCCAGCCAGCAAAATGCCAAGTTGCTTAGACGGAACCCGGGGTTGCAAGCATATATGTCCATGCAGCACCACAGTGGGATTAGCAATGCCAATGCAGATGGGCTCTCAAGACAGGGAACAGGGTGAGGTATACTCAAATAGACCTAACTCCCTCAAGCAGGATTTCTCAAGGGTCACTTAAAATACTAGCTTGAGTTCTCCAGGGGGGAGATATGTGAAGATTGGGTGCAGATAGGTGAATACTGTCTATATTAAAATTATTTAAAATAAAATAATACTATGAATAATGAGCCTTATGAAGACTGGGTGAAGATAGGTGAAGGCTGCCAGCCAGATAATTCTATCATCTGTAAATATTAATGTAAACCACAGGTTTGTGTCTTAAATGGTAAAAATAGTGTTACATGTGGAACTGGAAAAAATGTAACAATAGTGCACTCTACTGACCAAGTAAAGCATGTTGTGACCCGTTGATCTAAAGTCAGGTCTGGCCTGTCTAGGTGAAGGAATTCTTGCTATTGTTTTAAGGCCAGAGTTAATGGTCAGAATTTGCATGCATAAATGTCCTTTATTGCTCTGGCTTCTGCCCAGAGGTGAAGAATGTAAATGTAGTTTCTGTTAGCCTGGGAACCCAGGGAAGTGTGAAGAATGATGTAATATGAACCAGGAATGTGATTTTAAAAACAGAGAGAATCAGAGAGCATTAAGCATTTTTGTCTTGACCATCCAACTCAACAGCACTGTCTTGCTCTATATGTAAGTTTATCTTAGATTTGTGTTTTCTCTTAGAAATAGCTAGAAACTAGAAAAATTAGACTAAATGTTTTTCTGTGATGTCAGAACTGTACTACTGAATTATTGTAAGTATTTCTCTGTGATCTCTGAACTCTTGACTAGCACTGTGTAGTAAAAAGTATTGCCTTGTGTTTTGACTATTTGTTATTAAATATTTTTAAAACCCTTTCAACTGTGGCTGTTTTTGTAGAGATAATTTAAGCTCTTTAGAGTACTTGCATGCCTTTGGTAAAATTGTACAAAGTCACTCTAATAGCTTTAGCCCTGGTCTATACTACCAACTGGATAATAATATTGCACAGTAATAATTGGACACCCTTTTAAGGGCCTTTGAGTAGCTGATAAATATTAGTGGATGGTGGCAGCTGGTACTACCGTATAGTCTGGGAAAAAGGGACACAGCTGGAGAACCTGTGCCAGCCTTCCCCAGGAGTGACTGTGTGGTTGTATAAACTCTTCTCAAAGTGTGTGTGTGTGTGTGTGTGTGTGAGCTACTTGGGCAGGGACACGAAGCACTGGTTGGAAAGAGAGGGTGCTGGAGGTTTTAGCTTGCCCACTAGGCTGAGATCTAGACCCTATAGCTGTGCCAGTGGGGAGTCTTACTGGGGACCTGGACAGCAGGGGAGCGACCAGCCTCGGACTGACTGCGATCTCTGTGTGCTCTTAAAGGAAACTGCACTTTACTGTGTGTATTTGTTATTTATTTATTTATTTATTATACATTTGTTGACTGGGCTAGTCCAACTGGATATATTTCCATTTTCAGTAGAGGCCCAGGGAGATAAGCTCCAAAATAAAATATATTATTAAAAAAAAATTCATTCTACAGTTACAAAGGATAACTTTTGGCACATTGATGCAGTTCTTTTCAATATGACAAAGTACAAATTAAAAACATATGACAAAAGAGTTAATTTCCTATTCCAATCTAGAGTAAGAAATATCATCTGGTTAACACTCTTCTCTAAGTAATTTGTGGCCAATTTCTTAGCTTGTATTTATCATTTAAGCAGAAGTAAATAACTTAGTCTAAGAAGAGAAAGGAAAGAAGAAAGAATGAAAAAGTGTAACAAACAAGTAATGGTTAGTTGGGGTTGCAACTAGGATATAACCAGTATTTTCTAAGGTATATTTTAAGTTTCTGTCTGAAAACTGATAGGGAGGAAAGTGATGTAAGATCACTAGGAAGTAGATTCCAGCTTTTCCCAACTGTATTTGAGAAGAGAGAGCCCCCTGCCATGTTGTTGGATTTGGTAGTACAAACTAGTAGTTTATTAGAAGAGTGTAAGGTGTTCAGATTTTTGTAGGGACAGATCACGGAAGATAGTATTGGAGTCTTATGAGGCTGGTAAAGGGTCTTGTGAACAATTGTAAGTTGGTTAAAAATTAGTTGATTCTGAAGGTCCAGCCAACCTAGCTGTGATAGATTGTGACAGTGATGGGTTCTTATAGGTTGTTCAGTGGCAAATCTGGCAATGTTATTGTAGAATTTAGCTAGTTTCAGGAGATTATGTTTAGACAGGTTAGTATAGATAGGAGAGGCATAAAGAAATGTAGAGATTAGGTGGGAGTGGGCGATAGTAGATCTGGCTAGTGGAGTAAGGAATGGTTTACTCCTGCAGATGGAGCCCATTTTTTTGTTGACAGTTTTTACTGTATTGTTTATATGAGTATCAAAGGAGAGGCGGTTGTCAATAGTTACTCCTAGGAGTTTGGTTGTTATATCAGGAGATATGAGTGTTTCGTTTCTAGATGCAATTGAGGAATTAATTTGGGTGGATGTACGGGTAGGAGTAAATAGTAAGAGCTTTGTTTTTTTAGGATTCAATAGGAGACAACGTAGAAGAAACCATGTTTCAACTATACTAAATACTGATTGAGTTTTTGATTGCAGTTCAGATGAGGAACTGGCTGAGCAAATTATTGTCGAGTCGTCTGCATATTGTATACAAGTGGCATGTGAAATAGCTAGGTATAGATCACTGATGAAGATTGAAAAAAGGAGAGGGCCTAGAATGGAGCCCTGAGGGACACCTAGAGTAACAGGCAGGAGGAAGGATAGGTGATTTTCCCAGAGAACTGCTTGCTGCCTATTGCTGAGGTAGGAATTGAACCATTTTATGCCCTGAGAAACAAGAGACAGAGATCTGAGAATATTTATTAGCAGTGAGTGGTCAACCATGTCAAAAGTTTTTGACAGGTCAATAAAAAGAGCAGATGTAAGAATATTATTATTTCTGTTTTGTTAATGGAGTTAGAGAAGGACAGGGCGGCGTTTGTGGTACTATGGAATGGCCTAAAGCCATGTTGGCAATCAGCAAGTAAGTTATTTTGAATTAGATGGTTTACTAGTTGTTTCTGAATGCATTTTCCATTATTTTTGCCAAGGGGGATAGTAGAGCTATAGGACAATAGAATGTTCATTAGAGTTCCCTCCTTTGTGTATGGGGATAATGTGAGATTTTTTTCAGATTGATGGAACTGTTCCCTCATTTATGGTTCTGTTTATGAGGATGGCTATTGGATAGGTAACAGCTCTGGGATGTTCAGCACTGATACACTTCCAATCGATATTGAAATCTCCTAGGATAATAGTTTCTTGTGAGAAGTATGGTGACAGGGAGCTAAGGATATCCTCGAGTATACTGATATTATTATCAGGAGGTAAGTAGATACAGATGATGTATATGGATTTACTAGAATTAAGCTGAAGTTTGGAAGCAAGGATTTCTGCACTGATTTTTGGGGGTGGTATACAGTCCAAGGAGGTAACTTGCAGGCTGTTTTTGAAAAGGATTGCTACTCCCCCACCTTTCCTATTTTTGCGGTCAGCCCTTATAATGTCGTATCCAGGTGGGGTGATTTCAGTATCTAGGGTATAGGGTTTTAGCCATGTCTCTGTTAGGCAAAGTATGTCAAAAGATTGCACATCCAATAGAGCATGGAGGTGTGCAAGTTTGTTATTAACACTGCATATATTGAGTTGTGCAATGTATAGTGAGTTAGTGGGTGTAGTAGGGTTAGATGAGATAAAGGGAGTAGGGTTAAGATGATTAAATGTTGATGTACTGGCTGGTCATGGATTTGGGGAGTTGCTTTTGGGTCTATACCTAGGATTGTAAAAATGGCAATTTAGGTATAGAGATTTCCTATTTTTTAAATTATTATACTTGATGTGGGTCAGTCTATGGTATTTTGCTAGTAGGTAGCTTGGCACTGAGGTTATATTTATGTGATTGTAGGAGATGTTGAGAGTTAATGTAGCATGTTTAGGAGGGAAGTGAATATTAAGATATTGAGGGTGTTCAAAGGAGGTTATGAGGTAGGCTGTGTTTAGCCAAGGTAAAAGTGTGGCAATAACTAACAGCTTGAGCTGTGTTGAGATAGTATGTGTTGGCATTGTGAATAATTAGATCACTGGTATTAAAAGGGAGGTAGGAGTGGTGCTGTGACGCATGTAAGGTTATAAAAGAAGGTTCAATTACCTAGGTGGAAAGATGCTTGATTGGCTAAAGGTAGAGAGGGTGTGGTTTAATTAGCATGATATATGAGATGCCCCTCACTGGTGTTAGTGGTGAGGATTGAAGCTCTTTGATTGCTGGGCCAGGGCACGGGTGTCACAGGACCCACCATTGTCTTAGCTTAAAGCAATTAAACTAGCTTGAACTGCACAACTTTCTAGCACAACTAACTAAAGCACACAAACTCAATCATCATCCAGAAAAATGCCCTGCACTAAAAAACTTATTACTACCCTACTGTCCAGCAAGGGACCTTTGTTCTAGTAACAATTCTTATTACTTACAAATAAGTCAAATAATGTTGCAGGAGACTTGCTCTACTCCCAGTGTGTTGCTAAACTCTGGAACAGTGTCCCCATGCAAATAAAACTCTGACAATCTCAGTAGTTTTAAACCACTGCTTAAACATCTTAACCAATCCTGATCCTGTACATGCTCACCACAGGATTAAAACTTTGTGTAAACTGTACTATACTCTCCAAATACTCTCTTTAAACATAATATTTTCAACCTCTTACTGAAATGACAAAACACTTTTATACATAACTGCTGCCTGTACAATCTACTAAGTTGCAAGTGGGCTTTCTCTTCACCTCTGTAAAATATTAGAATGTATAAATGTACTGTTTGTGTACAAATGTAAATAGAAATGTAACTACCCTGTGTTTGACTGGAACTTAGTATAACGCAATGTAAGCAAATTAAGCTTTTCTCCCCAAGGCCTCTGCTGAAAATGGTATTAACCAGTCAGACTTTCCTGGGAAACAAAGACAGACAAAAAAAGAAATTAATAAAAATAAAATCTGTGTTCAGTTTACACTGGCAGAAAATGTATCCCTTTAGTATTAGTTTAATTAGTGTTCAGTATAAATACAGAACACTTTAATGTAAATATCAGTCAGTTTTCAGAATATGACATCCATGCACAGTTGTGAGTTCAGTACAGTACATTTCAGTCAGATTTCAGCTAACAGCTTTACTGCAGTTTACAACATGCAATTACATCACATTTCACATTATTCAGTCATTAGCTTTAAGGATAACAGGCTTATTAAGTTACCTAAAGAATAAGTAGTAATAGTTATTTAATATACTCAAGGCATAACAGGTCAGGGTTAACTTGTTAATTAATTTACAGAATACAGAGGGCATTACATAATAATTATTGTACATTACACAGAAAGTTAAAAAGACACTGACAGGGTGTGCAAAGGTATAGATCTGAAATACAGAAAGCATAGGTTTTAATAAAGGTACTTCTACTATTACAGCACATAGATATTTACAGGATATTTAAGATGCAAATTTAAAAAGCAGACATCTATAAGCTCAGCAGATCCTGCCCAGGTGTCCTGCACAGACCTACAATGCAAGAGAGACAAAAGGAGAGACTTTGGAGTGTTTAAGTACCATTTTTTGTTTTTTTCTTGTTGCTTATTGCTATTTCTGCCTAAACATTCATTTTCTGGCATTTATTGCTTCTCAGAATGCCAATTTTACACTGACATTGCATTTATTTGTGCCTGCACTTCAAAAAAAAAAGTTGTTTTTGTTGTAAATTGTATTTTTTAATTGTTACTGGCTTTGCACTCACATGCGACAGCTATTACTGCACTGTAAAAGTGTTTTTGCATTTGTTTCTACTGTCTTCCTGAAAAAAAAAACAAAAAAATCTTGCCAATTTCCCACCTTACTAACCTAGAAAAGTCCAGTTTCAGATACCTGCTGATACCTGGGCTGTGTTTAAGCTTCTGTGTTAGGCCATACCTTACTTGGGCAAAAAGGAAGTTTCTTTGTACACCAGTGAGAGTGGGGAGCTCTGAACACCCTACCTGCCCTTGGAGGAGTGGTTTCTGTCCAGACACTGTAGTTTTATTGGCCATTTTGGGATAATTTCTATCTCTCTAATCTTTCTGATATAAAAAAACGCATTTGCGCGGTTTGCTAGGGTTAAACTATCCCCGGCTCCACCGAGTCTGCTCTTCAATGTTTCCCTTGGTACTAGCCAGTCCTTCTGATTTAGCACTGAAATCAGCACTTTCTGACTAGCACTTGGCGCAATAAGAGACAGAAGCACTAATAAACTATAGTACATGATCCCCAACAGTTGTTTGTAGGGAACAGTCAAATTACTCTCTCCATCAGGCAAATAAGAATAAGTTCCTTAACCCATTCAGGCATGTCCAAGAGTCAGCTCCCAGTATGCTCTCCTGTGCACCTGATGAATTCAGGCATCCTGAGGCAATGTCACAACTGCCTCATGTACACAGACAACCCTCTCCTCCAACCACACAACACCAAAATCTGCGAGAGATGCACTTACATAACCAGACTTGAGGCAAAGCTCTCTCCAGTCACGACTGGAATTGACAGTCAAGAGGAGAATGTACCAACCTGCAGCACACCACTAACCACACATAGACCCACCATACATGCAACTGCAAACCCCACACATAGATACATAAAGACATATTCAGAGGCTCTAAATAAAATTCTGCAGAACCAACAGAGACCTTCAAAGCAGACACGCAAGCAACCTACACCCACAAACACACCGCAATCATCACATAACCACCAAAACCAGTGTGCCGCACAACTACAGCCCTTAAGGCAAAACACCTTACCTAACACACTTGTAATAGGTGACTCCATAGTCAGGCACACTGATGTCCCTCTCACCAGGCTGAATAAAGAGAAGGTCACTGTCAGTTGCTTGTTGGGCACCAGAATCTGCCAAATTACCCACACACTCAGGTCACTCCAGAACAAGTACAAATATGACTCTGTCATTGTCCATGTTGGTGTGAATGACCTGAGACGTAACTCCCTGGACGACATGAAAAGGGACATAGAAGAGCTCTCTGATTATGTAATCAAGGCAGGTATGACCCTAGCTCGGAGTAGCATCTTACCCTCACCAAGAATGATACCTCAGTACAAGGAAAAAATGATAAATTTCAACAACTGGCTAAGTTTTTGGTGTCATTCAAAGGGGATCCAGTACCTGTCTGCCTGGGATGACATGCTAGACAAGCCTCGATGCTTTGCCAGAGATGGCTTGCACCTGTCACCCCTGGGATTCAGGATACTGGCAAAGGCTCTTGCCACCCCCATAGTGCCTTTTTTAGGCAAAGCTCAAAAAACAAATCCATCACCGTAACAAATACTAGCGACAAAAAACTGAGGGTCATGCTGCTTAATGCTAGGAGTTTAAACCTCAAAAAGCACTCTCTCTAGGCACTCCTCAATATGGAGAACATCGATATTTGTGCAGTAACGGAGACCTGGTTCAAGGCTCAAGAGAGCACCCCAGCGATTCCAGGCTACAACTCATACCACACATTTCGGCCACAAAACTCGGACCGAAATACAAAGGGAAGAGGCATATCCATATTCATCACAGATAACCACACCTCCAGACTGGTTGCAAAGTATGATGCCTCGGAAATCATCCAAGTGCGACTGACAATGGCAAAACTTCAATCCAGACTGTACCTTGCTACAGATCACCTTCCCTGCCCCAAGACACTCACTCCTCTTTTCTCAAAGTACTGGAAAACATGAGAGTCCAACTGAACACCCTTATACTAGGTGATTTCAATTACCCAAACATCAACTGGGAAAATTATGGAAGTACTAACACCTTTGCTCAGCACTTCCTGGAATACATTAACTCCAATGCTCTGGACCAGCTTATTAACACCCCCACAAGAGGTAAAAATATACTGGACCTGGTCATCACCAATATGGGGGACAAATGCTCCACACCGGTGGTAAATACCTCATTGGTCAGATCGGACCATAAACTCATCACCCTAGATACCCCCACCCCCCACCCCAAAAGAAACCATGGTTAAAAACTTTTCCAAGGTGAACTTTATGCTACTCAAGACAGAGGTGGCAAACTTCGTTACTCCTCAGCAGAAAGTCAATATGATTGAATCTGCTATATCCTACACAAAAGCACTCTACAAGCACCTACATGAGTGCATGGACCGTGCTATCCCAAAAAAGACCAAGACCCACTCCTCAAAAAAGAAGAAACCAGTCTGGTGGACCCCAACCATAAATAAGCTCTATAATAGAAGGAAGAAATTATTGCAAAAAAGAGTAAAAACCCAGGAATGGAGGGGCTTCCCTGACCAACCTTAGCAAAAAGCTAAGAACCCTCATAAAAACCTCTAAGGCGCGCTTTGAAAGAAAAATCGCAACAGACACCAAAGACAATCACAAAGCATTTTTTAGCAATGTCAAAAACCTAAATAACAACTCCCAGATCTGCTCTGAGCTACAGCATAATGGTTCAAAATTCACAGAACCAACTGACATCGCGAACATATTGGCAGATAGGTTCAGTGCAAACTTCACCCCACCCTCACCCCCCAAAGGGCCCATTTCCATACCAGAAGATTGTGCTGCCCCTAAAATCACAGACACCCAGGTGAAAACAGCAATCTCCAAGGCAAGAAACACAGCATCCATGGGACCAGACAGCATCCCAGGCTGCGTACTACATGAACTCCAAAACAAATTAATCCCTCACCTTAATACTATGTTTAACCACAGCCTCACCTCAGGATATGTACCCACAGAGTGGCACATGGCAACAGTTATTAAAGGAGGTGCCACCACTGACCCCAGGAATTACCGCCCCATTAGCCTGAGTCTTGTCTGCAAGGCCATGGAGCGCATCATCATGGAACTCAAACAACGACATTAGGAACCTACAAACCCTAGACCCCACCCAGTTTGGGTTCATAAAGGGAAAGTCATGTCTCCTAAATCTGGTTGACTTTTTCAAAATGGTCACTAAAACAAGGTGGTTCACACTGCATACCTTGATCTTGCAAAGGTCTTCGATACCATTCCCCACTCGGGAATTATAAACAAACTCACTAACCTAAATATAAACCCCTACATTACAAGATGGGTTGCTAACTGGCTCACGGACAGAACCCATTCAGTGAGAATAGGAAATGCTAGATCCGACTCCAAACCTGTGACTAGTGGTGTATCACAGGGCTCAGTCCTGGGACCCCTCCTGTTCTGTATCTACTTCTCGGAGGTACAAGCAAACAAGGAGGGACTATGGCTAACAAAGTTCGCAGATGACTGCAAACTGGGTGCCATAATTGAGACTCCTACTGACGTGGACATCCTTCAAAAGGGTCTTATGGATACAAATATGTGGTGCCAAAACCACAGCCTCAAGCTAAATGCCAAAAAGTGCATCGTCATCCCCTTTGGGAAAAACCAAGTACCTATGAATTACAACATAAGTGGTAGCCCAATTACCACAGAGAGTGTGATAAGAGACCTAGGAACTCAGGTGGATAGTAACCTCTTCTTCGACAACCATATTGCTAAAGTGGTTAGAAAATCCTCCTACATGGCCCACCTTATCACAAAGGGGTTTGCATCTAGGAATAAGGAAGTTATTGTCCCCCTCTATTCATCACGTATTAGACCCGTTATTGAATATAATGCCCCTTTCGGGGTGTACCTAACAAGACATCTGCAAACAACTGGAGAGGCCGCAAAAGTACCTCACAAAGAGAATAACGGGCCTCAAACAGATGCCCTATGCCATGAGGCTAAAAAAACTCAGACTGCACTAGGTCATGTACCGGCTACTCAGAAGTGATCTCTGTCTGACATTCAAGGCTATGTCAAACCCCAAATTGCTAGAAATGCTCCACCTAATGAAAACCCAATCCACTAGAGCTACAAGCTCAAGGGACATAAACTTGACATCAACAATAATACAGGACTTGTTGGAGGGACAAATTCGTGTCCCAGTGACTCCCCTTGCTCTGGAATAAGGTCCCCATATATGTGAGGCAGAGCTCTTCGTTAGCGCTCTTCAAGAGGAATCTTGATGAGTGGATGGGAAACATATAATTCACCCCGGGAATCACTTCTGTGGCCCTGCTAGACAGGGGCGCAGGTAACTAAACCACTTGGGAGGGAAGCGAAAGCAGATCATTTTTGGCTAGGCTTAATTATGCCCTAGGGCCAATAGCCTAGTATCTACCTATGAACCTATTACAGCACACAGAAATTAAAAAGGCAAATAGGATTATTAGCAACAAATCTAGCTAAAGATTTACAGAAACAAGTTAATACAGTATATGGTAATTATGCTTCAAAACACATATATTGTAGATGCATAAAAAGGGGAGTTTACCAGTTATATATAACACATTAAAGAATTGTCCAGTTATAATTAAGTCATAAAGTTAAGAGACTTCAATCCAAATAGACCATAAATGCTCAAGTGACACCTAGAGGTCGAAATTAAAATAACATGTTTATTTAAAAATAAAAATAAAAAATGCGGTGCAGTGGTGCAGCAGTTAATGCTGTCGCCTCACAGCAAGAGGTTCTCTATTTCGATTCTTGGCCGGGGTGCCTTCTGTCTGGAGTTTGCATGTTCTCCCTGCGTTCGCATGGGTTTCCTCCAGGTACTCCGGTTTCCTCCCACATTCTAAAGACATGCGTCTGGAGCATTTCTCCCCGGGCCTCCGCTGAAAACAGTATCTGTGGAACCTAGTCGGACTTTCCCGGTCAACAAATGTTAAATAAATAAACAAAAATAAATAAAAAAATTATTTATATTAGTTCTAGTGATCATTATAGTACACTTTGTATACCATATTAATAGATTTATAAAGTAATTACAGAAGTAAATCCCATTTCAGTAAATTCAGAGGCAATTGTTACAGAATAAATCCTAGAGAGATACAGCTAGTAGAATAGACATTGTATAGGTCTCAACATGTAAAGTGTCTTCATTTTATATTTCATAATTTAAAGTAACTACAGAAAGAGATACCCGTGTGTGTTTAGGTATCTTCAGGAAAAGTTGTAAGATTAAATTTCATTTAAATGTATTTTGTGAGGCAAAAATACAATATCCTGTTTGCACAAGTCTAGAAATGCAGCCATATTAAAGCAGGTCTTCACAGTGTGCACACAGTTTCAGTGAATGAACTTTCAATCAATGAAAATAACTTTCAGTCAAAAATGCTGATAAGAACAGAATGTGCAGTACATTGTGAACAAATAGATCTTACAAGACTTGGGAAGCAAGGTTAAGGAGGTGTGTAAATTATTAAGAAATACTTCAGACCCAGTTAGCTAAGTTAGTTTGTTTGGACTAATATGCAGAAAGTAACTGAAGTACAAACATTCAAGTATGAGTACACAAGTCAGAGTAAACATACAGCATTCCAGAATATTAATTATACTATTCAGGAGGAAAGGAATATGAAAAATATGACTGCCGAAGCTACAGACTATTTCAGTTTATCTGCACTATTAGGGAGAGTATTTGGATACTGTTGACATCTACCTCCACTGTACATAAAAAGAAGTTATGTTCTTACCATAACGCTCCATCTGCGTTGTCGATCTTCATTCATTCTTGACTGTTGGGTCTCGTTTCCATCCTCTGAACCGACTTGGCCATTATATCAAGCTCGTGATAGCCAGAAACTCTCAAGCTAAGGGCTACCCATAGTGCCTGTCTGCCCTTCCACTCAGATCGAGTCTTGCCCATAGAATAGAGAAAAAGTGTGGAAGCTTTGTCTGAACAACTGCCCTACTAGAAACCCAGGACTAGTTACGAACCTCCAGGAGTCTTTGGAGGTGGTAGGAGGGTGGGATGTCAAGAATGAATGAAGATCGACAATACCGATGGAACATTATGGTAAGAACATAACTTCTTTATCTGATGTTGTCAATCTTCATTCATTCTTGACTGTTGGGACAGAGTCCCTACCTACTTTATGCCCTAGGAGGCCCTAAGGAAGGATATTCCCTAGCACCATAGAGCCAAAGGATGCTCTTCCCCTGGAGACCATATCCAATTAGTAATGAGTGATAAAGGTTTGTGGGGTAGCCAAAGTTGCCACTGAACAAATGTCATCCATAGAGGCTCTGGAATGAAAGGCTACTGAAGTGGAAACTGATCTGGTAGAATGAGCCCTAACTTTTGTTGATAAATTCAGCTAATTTTGGTCATAAATAAAGGTGACGTAATCTCTCAACCGTTTTGCTAAAGTAACTTTGGAAACTGGTTTGCCCAGTCGAGTACCTGACAAGGATAAGAACAATTAGTCCTATTTCCGAAATGATTTCATTCTATCCAAATAAAAATGTAATTGAGTGTGTACAGCCAATAAATGCAAACAATATTCTCCCCGTTTGAAAAGCTGGGGAAGAAAACTGGTAGATCTATAGACTGATTAATGCTGGAGTCCGATACTACTTTAGGCAGAAAGGAGGGGTTAGTTCTAAGTGATACTCCCTCTTTGTGAAAAATGATACATGGATGTTTCACACATAAAGCTTTTAATTCTGATATTCTTCTGGCTAACATGATGGCTATCAGGAATAGAGTTTTCCAAGATAAATATTTGATATTACAGGTGTCTGCTGGCTCAAAGGGATGATGGACCAAACTTTGCAAGACTAGCATTAAATTCCAAGGCTCAATGGGCTCTTTAAAAGGTGGTTTCAAATGTAAAATGCCCTTTAGAAAGGTTTTGCAAAGGCGCTGAGACATCAAGGAAAGGTCATCGAAACCATTATGAAAATTTGAAATAGCAGCTAAATGAATTCTAATAGTAGAAGCAGGGGCTCCCAATTGAAATAAGGTTAATAAATATTCTAACACCTTATCAAATGAAGCTGAAATGGGTTTAATTTCTTTTTCCCCAACACCAAAATACAAATCTGTTCCATTTACTAAAGTTTCCTGTTGGATGATTTATGAGAAGCCAGAAGTATATTTTGTACTGGGGAAGATAGATTGTTCTGCCTAGCAATTACTGGAAGTGGAGGAACCAAGCTATCAGCTTGAGACTTTGTAGGTTGGGATGGACCAGTCCCTGTGAGTGAGACTACAGGTCTGGAGTTGGATACAGAGTCTACAGGCAGTGAACTAGATGAGGCCAGATAAAGGGGAACCAGAGCTGACGGGGCCAATAAGGTGCAATGAGGATCACTTTGCTTTTCAACCACTGGGCTTTCTTCAAAAATCGGGGAATTAGGGGGGATGGGTGGAAATGCGTAAAGTAGTCCTGGGGGCCAATCGTGTATGAGAGCATCTCTCGGGGACTCCCCCAAGGGGGAATTAGGGCAAAGCAGCTGATGCATTTGTGGTTTATGGCAGATGCAAACAGATTGCAGCAAGGCTGACCCCATCAACTTAAGATCTTTGTCACTACATTGGGATTGAGATATCAATCATGAGGCAGGAGTATGCATCTGCTCAGTTTGTCCGCAATCACACTGGAATTCCCAGGAACATGCATTAATATCAGAAAGCAGTTGGAGGTGATCGCCCATTGCCAAACTCTTAGAGCTTCTCGACATAAAGGGTAGGATCAGGTTCCCCCGTTTGTTGATGTACCAGACCACTGACATGTTGTCTGACTGAATAGCAATTGTCCTCGAAGGGAGGGAAGATTGAAAGGCTTGCAATGCTAAGAGCACTGCCTTCAGTTCTAGGACATTACTATGCAAACTGGCCTCTTGGGGGGACTAAGTGCCTTGGACGGTCTTTCTCAGAAAATGTCCCCCCACCCCATCAGGGAAGCATCCATGGTCACTACAGCCTTGGGCTGAGAGGGTAAAAATGGGTGGCTCCATAATTCTTCTGGTTTCATCCATCAATATAAATCCTGCTTGCATCAGTTGGTTATTCGAATTGGGTGGGACATTGGGTGTGTTAACAGAGACCACTATGATGCCAGCAGCCAGCCACTGAAGCAGCCCCATGTGGTATTTCGCAGGGAGAAATAGGGTGATTGTTGCTGCCATGTACCCAAGAAGTTGTAAGACTAGATGAGCCAGAAGTTTGTGTTGAGAGAGTATCACTTGAAGTTGTGACCTCAACCTTATCAGTCTGTGAAGAGGCAGAGCAGCCATGCAGGATTTTGTATTTAGAGTTGCTCCAATGAATTCTAAGTCTTGTGTGGGGGATAGTTTTGACTTTTCCCTGTTTATTGAGATGCCTAAGAACTCTGCGAGCTTTAGAGTCCAAGGCAGAATGCAGTAGATGCCTGGTGTGGGCAGTGAGGAGCCAGTCGTCTAAATATGGAAACACACGGAATCCCTGTAACCTTAAGTGAGCTGCTACCACTGCCATGCATTTGTTGAACACAGTGGGAGCTGTGGTAAGACCAAAGGGCAGTGCTCGAAACTGGTAATGATGGCCTCCCAGCCGGAAGTGGAGATATCTTCTGGAGCACTTGTCCATTTTTATGTGGTAATACACATCCTGAAGATCTACTGAGCACATCCAGTCGTCTTTCTCAAGAAAAGGAAGGATAGACTGAACCGTGACCATCCGTAATGTTGACTGTTTTGAACAAACTTGTTCAGAACACTGAGGTCTAGGATTGGCCTCCAGTCCCCTTGTCTTTTGTTGGCACTAAAAAGAATCTTGAGTAAAATCCAGATCCTATTTGGTCTGGTGGGACTGTTTGGATGACTCTTTTTTGAAGCAGCTTTTGAATTCCTAGTGCTGATGTATCCCTCTGACTGGATGGAAAATCAGGGATTCACATTTGTGGTCTGGGGTAAAGAGTGAAGGGGATATGTTAACGTTTGGTAATTATTGTCTGCACCCAGGAATCCGATGTTATTGTGTGCCAGGCTAAATGGTGCAGAGAGAATCTTCCCCCGACTGCCTCCAAAGGTAAGCAAATGGGGCTGCTGCTCAGGACCACTGGTAGGGTTGTCCAAAGAAAGAATCTCTGGAATCCTAGTTATGCGGGCTCCCTCTGCCACAGGAGGGGTGTCTTCCTGATGAGTTCCACCCTCTGCCCCAGGGAGAATACTCGCCACGTGTGTTCCAAAAAGGCCCTTGGGACTTTCTGAACCACATCTTTCTACTCCTCTGATTCCTGGAGTAAGGTCATTGAGGAGTGGAAAAATGCACACCCACAATAGAAAGGGTCTTTCCGTCCTTCTCACACCTGGCTAATGTGTCTCTGACTTTTGGGCCAAACAATGAAGAAACATCAACCGGAGCATTGACAAAGGAAGACTTGAAAGGGTCCACAAAGTCACATAAGTGCATCCAAGCATGATGGCCTAATGGCAATACCTGTACCTGTTGCTCTGGCCATCCCTTCAGCTGTATGCGCAATAAGCTGCATGGACAATAGGATATCGATTCTAGGGTCGCAAGCTGGGAGGCAACCTTATTGCGTACCTCATCAGACACTGGTCCTGCCAAGGTCCCTGAAAACTCAGTTATCAGGTCCCTTTGAAGTCGTGTGAAAAGTGCCAAAAAATTCAGTGACCATATGGGAAAGGTCTTTGAAGTATAGACTTGCTTCCCATATCTGTCCATTGTCTGAAACTCTCGATTTGAAGGACAGACAGCAGGACTCTCCGCAGCAAGTTTCTTTTTTGTGGCCGCCGCCACCACCATAGCATCTACTGCTACACCTTTAGATCAGTGGGGGTGATCTATGGGTGCAGACAGAATTTTGAGGTCTAGCCCCCATGTTGAAAGCAACTCTGTGTTTTGTCTTTTAAACTCTATAAACTTATTTTAGCCACTGAGTCAGGAACGCCAGCAGCCAGACTTCTCTCCCGGACCAGTATTACCTAATAGTTTTCCCCCCTCCGTTTACCTTATCCTTCCCTACTTGCTATATTCCTTCTCTTAGTTACCTGTTGTAATATTACTTCTGCCCACTAGGTGGCAATCTATCCTGGCCTAGAGCCTTTACTCTTTTCCCCACTTGTGCTAGTTTCAGCTCAGTACATTCTCTTTCCTATTTTCTCTTCCATTGCCCTGCTTTCTAGCTATTCCCCTAATACTCTCTCTCTCTGCTCCAAGTCCGTACTCTTCTCATCCTCTACCCACAGCAGACTATTAATCTTTTTATTCTTCCCTCTTCACTACCCTTTTTCTTACATCATACCTGCTCTACTAGAAGCTACTTACCTGCTCCATCTTCTCTTTCTGGGTTGTTACTGCTTACTGATTGTCTCTGCTGAATCCTTCACTACTTGTTCTGACCCGCTCTGTTCGCCCTGCGGGCTCACTCCGCTCCCCTACCCTACCCCCAATTTCCACCCACCCCCCAGTGCTGTTAAACTTATACCTGTCTAGTCACACCCACTGTACTACTCACTCTATTACCTTAAACCAGTACTTATCAACTCCACCCCTAATGTCTCTTCTTAATCATCTCCACTCTATTGCAAGTGACAACCACACCTCTTTTCCTTTATCTTCATTTCTACCCTCCCCCAAACCTCCTCTGACTATCCTACCACACTATATCTTCTATTTTACCCTACCCAACAATTTACATAACCATTTTAACCCTATTACAAATGGCCTACTTACCATAAACCTATCCTCAAAAACTCTCTTCTCATTTCTTCTTCATTAATATTCCTAACCTTAACGTATGCCCTAACCTTCTATGAACACTTCTCTATGGTCTATAAAGTACCTCCCCACCAGCAAACACTACCAATTACACATCCCAACTCCTTCTCCCACAACAACATAACCTCTACTTCACCTTATCTACTTCCAAGATTTCATAGATATCCCATGTTACTTAGTTCCCCAACAAGACAAGCCTACCCAAGTACTATAAAATTATAAAAACAATGTTGAAACAGTCCACATATCTTCTATTAGATGGGGACATTCATCCTAATCCTGGCCCAATTCCACAAACTGACAATAATCTACAAAAACAATCATCCAATGGTGTGTCTACCTCTACAAGATTAGGTAACTCACTCAGAATAGCTCAGCTTAATATCCATAGCATTAACAACAAACTTAGTCAACTGCATGCTCTGTTACAAGCACATGCATTTGATATCCTTTGCCTTACAGAAACTTGGTTGAAACCTTCTATTCATGACCTAGAAATAACCCCACCTGGACACAACATCCTAAGATGCGACCGCACATCCAAAAAGGGTGGAGGTGTAGCCATCTTGTATAAATCTGAACTTCTCGTTTCATCCTATAATGTGTTACTACCCTCAAATACCAATGCAGAAACCCTTACAGTCAAACTCCAAATTAATGACTCTAAATCTATCTATATAATCTGCTCCTACATCCCTCCAGGAAATAATATTAGCACTCTTGAAAACATTCTTAGTAGCCTTTCCACCCTCCTGCCTCAAGAAACTATTGTACTAGATGACTTTAACATAGACTGGACCACATGTAACTCCCCCAATCCTAACACCCACATAAATCTATTTGGTTTCACTCAAATAATAAACACCCCCACAAGAATCCACAAACCTAGTAATAAGGAATCTACTCTTGACTGGATCCTTATAAACAGTCACCCTGAAACTTATACAGCAGGAACTCTCCCAGATGACATTAGTGACCATGTTCTAAACTACATAACAAAACAAAAGGTATACACAGCCATAATAATAACAATTTTTCCACCTACCATTCTAAAAAACACTTCCAAGCCGAGAGCTTTCAAAATGAGCTAAAAGCCTGTAACTGCTCACCTCTAAAGCAACTTAAGCTAGATGAAGCAGTTTCTTACTTTAATACTAAATTCCTTCAAATCCTAAATAGCTATGCCCCCCCTCCACTCTTCCCGAGTTAGGACCAACATAGCCCCATGGCTCACAAAACAAACCAGAGAAAAAATGTTCCTACGGAACAAAATATGGGCCAAATGGAGAGCCTCTAAGAGCTCCACAGACCACCGATACTTTAAACAGTTAAGAAATGCTACCAAAAAGGACATTATCTTAGACAAGAAAAACTATTATTCCCACCTTCAACAATCACACTCTAAAAACCCTCAAAAGTTTTGGTCAGGCATTAATAAACTTCTCAAACCAGGACAGGCTAAAACTCCAACCCCATGCTCTATTCCCCATAATACTCCTATGCAAATAGCCAATGCCTTTAACAATTACTTCACTGAAGCTATTCAAACTCTAGCAAAAACACTAGCGCCCATTACCCCCTCTCCTTCACAATATACAAACAGTTCACTTCCCTCCTTCCATATACAACCTGTGCCAACATCCTTTATCTGCAAACTCCTTAAAAAACTCAAACTTTGCACCCCTTCCGCTGACCGCCTGCCAGCAGAATACCTTCAAATAGCTGCCAAAGCCATAGTATATCCCTTATCCATTCTTATAAACAGAACAATCTCAGAAGGTACCATCCCTTCCATATGGAAAGTCTCCCATATTATCCCCTTGCATAAAAGAGGTAAATCCACTGATATCTCCAACTTCCGACCAATTGCACTACTCTCTCCACTAGCCAAAATAATGGAAAAATGTATTCACCATCAACTACTTCAACACCTGCTCCACAATAATCTACTTGCCAACTGCCAGCATGGCTTTAGGCTCTTTCATAGCACTACTGCTGCCCTGCTAACCTTTAATGACTGGATAAACAGGAATCAAAACAATAACTCTCTCTCATCCGCTCTATTTATTGACCTATCAAAAGCCTTTGATATGGTCAACCATAACTTACTTATCAGTGTGTTAAAAGCCCAATCTCTTGTCCCACAAGCAATTCTTTGGTTTAAATCCTATCTAGAAAATAGACAACAAGCAGTGCTCTGGGACAATAATCTTTCCACACCCCTCGCCGTAAACATTGGAGTCCCTCAAGTCTCTATCCTAGGCCCTCTTCTTTTTTCCATTTTTATTAACGATATCCATACTGTTTTTCCTCAAGCCACCTGTATACAATACGCTGATGACCCTACTTTAATCTGTACTGCTAAGTCATCAACCTCTCTCCAGACCCTTACTCAAACTGTATTTAACTCTGTTGAAAAGTGGTTCACCCATCATTGCCTCCTCCTTAACCCCCACAAAACTAAATTATTACTTTTTACTCCCACCCAAAAATCTCCACAGATCCACTTCACAATTACCTCTAATAATGAAACTTGTATTTCCCCTGATCCTACTGCACATCTCCTGGGTGTAACCATTGATCATAACCTCAGCTATGAAGACCATATCAACAATACTATAAAAACTGTCAATAAAAAATTAGGATCCCTGTATAGAATCAAACCCTTCATTACACCACTAGCTAGAACCACCATTGTCATCTCACTTCTACCCTATTCTATGCTTCTGTCATATATAACAATCTATCAAAGCGCAATCTTACCAAGCTTGAAACTAGCTATAATAATATAGTCAGATTTGCCACTGGCTCCCCTTATAAAACCCACCACTGTCTCAACCTTAAACAACTCAGATGGTCAGAACTACAAAACCAACTACTATATAATCAACTTGTGATCACACAAAAAATCCTTTACCAACCTACTAATACCCCTATCCTCTCTAACCTGATCTCCCCATATAAAAATCTTACAACACTATGCTCAGCTAATAAGCTATTAATTGCCAACATTAAATCTAATAACAAAGCTGGGGACTCCGTCTTTACCAATGTTGTGGGCAGAATCTGGAACAAGCTTCCTAGAATGCTCACTTCTCTCTCATCTACACCACTCTTCAAGAAACATCTCAGAGAACATCTAAAAATACACTGGCTATGTCCCTGCTCTAAGCCTGACTGAATCATACTTATCCTCTTATTTCTCTTCTTGCTATACCCCTTCCTCCTGGAATATGGCCCCTCTGCAGCATTATTCAGTAGAAGCTAACTTTATACTAGTACTTGTGTTTTCCTGCCTTTTCTCTTTCTCCTCCTTTCACTTAATGAATAATAATTTTCAAATATTGTGCAAACGTGTGCTTGATTGTACCTGAAACCTACTAAAGACTTTGTACTTGATTGTTTCTTAAACCTATGCCACGACTCTGTACTATTGTTCACAAAATAACTTTTATTTGTTTTCCAACCATTTTTTGCTCTCTAATGTATTGGAATCTAGCCATTTTTTAATTTTGTATTCTGTAATTTACTTATGCTTGGAGCTTTTCTCCTCGGGCCTCTACTGAAAATGGACATGTATCCAGCTAGACTAGCCTGGTCAACAAATATAAAATAAAATAAATAAATAATAAATAAATAAATTGGCTCTACAGTGTCAGGAGCCTTCTACACACTCTGTATGATGAGTTTGACCAATTTATCAGTAGGTGGGGTCACCCAAGAAGTAGAAAGTCGGGTATGGAAAGCCAGCAAGCAAACAGATTCCTTAGAGGAAGGGTTTGTGGGCTTCCAATCACCCCTCTACTTTAAGATTTCCAGGATGTCTCCAAAGGAGACATCTTCAGGGGGTGACTGTGGGGACCCTTCCCCTTCATCATAAACTGTATCCTCGGTGACAGATTCTTGCACAGAATCTAGGTGCTTCCTCTTACATGATTTCTTACAGGGTGACTCCTTAGCGGAGAGGCCTGAGGAGGACTCCGAAGACAGGGAACCCTGCAGCAAGGTGTCTTGCTGCTCTCGTGCCTGCTGCCTCGATGTAGCAGATTGTGACAGCTGCAAGCCAGAGGATACATAGATATGACACTCCGAGGATTGTGCCAACTGCAAGCCTGCTGAGGTGACATCTCTTTACATAATCTGGAAGGCAGGCCCAGCTGAAGAGGGATGGGAGCCGGGAACCGAGAAAGACAACCTTGGAACCAGGGTCACACCCTGCTCCAATGAGCCCACCTCCAGAGAAGGAGCAGCAAGAGGACTCGGAACTGTCAAAGCACCAGGAACCATAGACAGTGCTATGGAAAAAAATCGGAGCCGAAATAGGGATCTTGGAGCTGGCAGCCAAGTCACAGTCCCGTGGGTGGGTCAGCTCCAACCGAGCTGCCGACCAGTGAGTCAGTTCCAGAACCAAGGTGAGGTCCACCATCTGTACTGAAGTACTTGGCACCAGGAGCGCTGAAGTTGAGAGCTCCATGTCCTGCGGAGAGGAGAGGTTGAAGGAAGAAGATAAGCTGGAGTCCCTGGAAAGTAAACCTTTGCTCCGGATGGAAGAGAGGTCCTAGATGGGGCAGGGAGACCTCTGGCCCCCAAGAACTGATCCACTGATCTGACTACATCAAGGTCTGAAAGGCTCCTGGTGGAACGGATGGACATCCATGTGGGTGATTCCAGCCATTCCATAAAAGGACTCAACTCTTGACCAAAGAAGGGGTCAATAGATGGGAAGTACCTAGTCTTGGGTAAAGATTCAACCTTTGGCACCGTGGTCGGCTGACCAATGATTTGTGTTGCTAGGGGGGAAGTGACTGGTTTGACTGGGGAAACTATTGTTGGTGCCAAGAGGGTCATAGGTACAGATGAAGGGGTTGGTACTGAGGTGACTTTCATAGGTTCAGTAGTTGTCGGCACCATGGGGGTAGTTACAGGATGCGGGGCTGCCATAATGGTAGCAGGTGTCGATTTTTGAAACTTAGGCCTTAGTTCCGAGGTATGAATTGAAGCCTGGTCCTTAGAAGATTTAGACTCTTGAGATTTAGGAGATGCCAGAATGGAGTGGCTCCTCTTTTTTGAGAGACTTTGATGTCTCCACCTCAGACAAAGCCTCACTAAAAGGACATTTCAACAGCCCTTTGAGGATCAATTTGCTATGCTTCTCTGCAAGAGTTCGAGCGCTGAAACCCTTGCACAGTTCACAGCAGTTGAATCTCTAAATGTGGCACCTCTAGACACAAGAAAGATGCCCATCTGAATTGGGCATCTTTCTGACACATCCCTCACACTGCTTAAAACCAGTAGTTCCTTTATGCTTTTCTGTCATCTTCTAAATTCTTAATGAGAAGACACGTGCACAGACACAAACTTAGTCACATACACACAGAATGACTAAAAGATAAACAGAGTAAAGAAATTTTTTTTTTTTTAAAGAAAGGTCGTACCAACAATGGTATTTAAAGAAAATACCCAGAAATGGTAAAGGGGGGGATACCAACAATGGTATTTAAAGAATTACCAGAGGTAAGAAGGAAGGGAGGGTCTATACTAATGATGGTAAGATAAAGAATTTACCGATAAGGTAAAAAGGGAAGAAACAGCACTCGCACTCAACAAATCAGCAGTAACTAGAAAGAAATTAAATAAGTAACAAGTTTGGAGCTAAAGATACATAACATTTTGTAGATATATATATATATATATATATATATATAGGTTTACTATTGAATATGCGAATGCACTGTGTTCGAACGGCCACCCCATCGACGTGTTTGCGCGAACCGAAAGCGTGAAAACTGTTTGCTAGCGAAACCCATTCGACGTTCGACATTACCGGCCGCACAACACCTCCACACCCATGCTACCATGGGTTAGACAGGGGCAAGGTTTTGCTGTTCGCACATTTGGGATTCGGTGTGCCGACGATCGCATTTTCGACTTCGTGCAAGTCGAGTTGCCCATGTAAGGATCGACATTTCAATAGTAAACCTATATATATGTATATATACATTAGCAGCACTTAGCTGAGAGCACGGCTGATGCATCCTAAATTCTACGCAGCATATGAGATCTGAGGGGAAGGGAAGAGAGGCACTATGGGTAGCCTTAGCTTGAGAGTTTCTGGCTGGCGTGAGCTTGATATAATGGCCGAGTCAGTTCCAAGGACAGAACCGAAACCCAACAGTCAAGAATGAATGAAGACTGACAACATCAGATTAAAGCATTCTTTACCAAACTACAGTATTTGCAGACTTTATTCTGAAATGCACAAGAACATATGGCACACAAAGGAGAAACTGGCACTTTTCAGCACAGTTCTGGGTAATTAGCAGAGAAAGACAGTCATTATAGCGTCATTCCAGTTATTTCCAGCTCATTCCAGTATTCTACAGTCATATCAATTCTTACAATTTCCATGACAATTCTTTCCATGGCTTTGTATATGAGACTAGTGAGACTTACTACTCTGTATATGGCCCACCTTTGTGGTGCAGAGATGCCTGCTGCCACTCTACATTCATGAGGACTGGTTGGAAGCTACGGTTAAACAATGATTCCAGACAGTCTAATAGAACAACGGGTGTGGGAGGATGGCAAGGTGCAGGGTTTGATTCTCACATGGGGTAATTGGCTAGGCTTGAAATGGCTCACAAGGGCAATTAGCCTAGTTCTAACCTATGAACCTATGTTTCTTGCTGTTTAGAAAGCATCCTGGGATACTGTCTGGGCCCATTGTTGCAGTGTTCTTGGTCTTAGAGAGAACACTGAGGACCTGTTCCATAGTGATAGTAGAGGGAGTTGTATTTGATGGTATTTCCTGAGGGAAGATGGGGGTAAGATGAGAGCAAGAGGTGAATTTGTCTGCCAGTAGGTTTGCTTTACCTTCTGGTTCAGTGTTGATGGCTCCATTAACAAACAGATCTGCACACAACTGTATATCGCCTTTGAAGTTGCATACATAGCTAAAGGATGCCTTGTGGTTGTCCTTGGCCTGGTGGCCAAATTTACCTCAAATTTGGCTTTGGTAGACTTTATTTGTCCTCTGTTTGATGCCAGTGCTTTTATCCTGCTGGGTGCTACACCTCAAGTTTGGGATGATTTTTTTCCTTCAAGTTATACAGCCTATTGATGCTGTTTTTCCACCAGGATGGCTTGCTTTTTGAGTTAGTTCTGTACTTACTCCTGGTGGGTACAGCTGTCTCTATGTAGCTACTAACATACTTGTACAGAGTTTCTCTGCATTTCTGCAGAATGATGTCAGAGACCTTAAAACAGGGCAGTATGTGCCCTGTGTTTTGAAAAGAACTTGTACTGGAAAATAGTCTGTCATTCCTAACTTTTCAGTTAAAAAGTCAACTGTCTGTGGAAAACATTTTGCATGACCTTTTCTAAGGGGACTTTGCAACAATACATGTATGTGGATTCTGAGTTGCTTCTTAGCACACCATTTGTAAACCGGGATGACCAATACTTTGTTCTGCAGCTGTCCTCTCTTTCAAGGACATAGTAATTAGAAAAGTGACATTGATGATGTTAGTAGCCACAACCAGATATACAAACCTGAGGAAGATCCTTCCTCTAAGAAGACTGTTGTCATTTGTGCATGAAAAACACCCTTCATACGCATCATCTTTCTTCATCTTTTGGAAAAAGAGAGGAAGTTCACCAATCCACTGTCATTCTGGCTAGTGTGAGGACTGGCTATAGTCTGGAACATGTAAAACTCAACTCATTGGCTTGCTTTAAAATGTACTTGTTTCTAAAATAACTTTACTCTCATCAGGTCATAGAGACGTTGCACACTTTTCCAAAATGTTGGAGGATCTGGAAGGAGGATTTTTAGCTTTCTAATATAGCAAGAGCTGCCTTCTCAGATGTGTGTCTTGCAAGTTTTTTCTGGCAATGCAGTGGAAGTGAAGGTCTAGGTTCATGTCAAAGGCCTGGTTTCATGTCCACACACACACACTCTTAATTCTGAATTATTTGATAAAGGAAATACCCCATTTATAGCTTTAAATCTTGATCCTCATTCCCCCTCCCCCTCAGTAGGTGCACAACTGTTTAGCAGGAAAACAACGCTGTCAATAAAGTAGACCTGAGCATCAACAAAGAGGAGGACAGACCACGTGGGACCTGAGTAAACAGCATCAAAAGTCATACACACATACTATGAAGATTGATGCATTTATGGCAGTACAGATGACAGTGGAAGTTCCGCCAGACACAAATACAGGAGCGTGATCCCTCAGGGCACTGACCATAATATTAACTACACTAATATATGAAGGTTGTTCCTTTATAATCCGCTGTACTGTTTTTTTTTTTTTTTTTAGTTTTTTTTTTTTTTTTGTGGACCATCATTGTCCTGCTGGCCAACTAGCAAATGTGTTCCCCTTCACTGGCACAAGGATCTGCCATGAAGGGTTGTCATTTAGATGGCAATTGGGGCAGTTCTTATTTCTGTTACTTTCTTCACACCCCTAATTATGCACATTTGGCTACACTCTAGGGAGGGTTGTGCAAATGGGCTATCCGAGGAGAATGTCACCTCACTTCTGCAAGGGCATTCCCTTCAAGCAGTCCTGTTCTCCCCTTACAGTATGAGAAATATCTTCCATCTCCACCAGGGAGACAGCAACCCCCATTATGTCTCCGAGTGCACACAAACCCCTCATTTAGGACAGTGAATGGGCCATGCCTTTTCATTCCTCTTACACCCTGCCTGGCTTCTTTACTGCCTGGACTACTAATCAAACCCCAGTTGCTAGAGATGCAGAAAGGGTTGAGTCCCTCTGTGTTATGCAGCCATGCTGACTCAGACTACTAGAGCAATTCTCTAACTTGGAGAGGTTTGCTAACTGCACTGCTCATTACTGAATGCAGAGAGCTACTTCAAGCCAGTGTGGCTCTGGGAATAATCTGTAGCCATTTAAATTGTCAATGTGGACTAATCTGTAACAGAGGCCATCATTTAGTTCACAAGTTTATACTAGGTTAATGACCAATTAAGTCTTTACAAGCCTAGCCATGCAACCCAATGCAATTTTGTTCCTGATTTCCTTGGATGCCTACATGGTGGGGTATGTTAGTAAAGATGTAGCTAAGGATTATGTGTATGGGGGGTATGCTAGTTGTGGATTAATCTATTTACTGTTGACTTCTGTCCATCAGAGATATGGGTGCCAGACTGGAAGTAGAGATCCCGGTTCATGTCAATTTCACATGACCAAGGCTTCTTTTGAATAGGTCAGGGATGAAGTCTGCTTCACATAGACGGGGAGCTTATTTCACAGTGCAGGGATCCTTGAGACACATCAGTCTCTCCATAACGTTCTATTTATGTCTCAGGGAAAGTTCACGTCCACTGGATCTAGCATTTCTGGTGCTGTAAGTTTTGGAGATGTGCACCAGATCCATCAGAACTGGATCTGAGGATGCCTTATATTCTAGGCATAGATCACCTTTAAGTAACTTGTAGGAGACTGAGTACAGAGATAGGGCATTAAGGTGATCTATGTTCAACAGGGTATTCATACCCTAGATTCTCCTAGTGCAGAACCTTTGAGGACATTCTTTCTGTTGCAAGTGCCTGGTTAGGTACATGCCAAAGGGGCCACTGTGTTCATTGCTGGGTCTGACAAGGGTTCAGTAGAGTGGCACTATAACTTCCTTGCTCCTGGATGCCATACTCCTGCTTATGAGCTGGGTGACATAGGATGATTTTTTTTATTATCTTGGCTATCTGTTGACTGAAGTCAGATCACCGTCTACATATGTTCCCAGATTCCAAACTATTGGGTCAACTCTTAGGGGTGTTTTATCAATGGAGTAATTATCTTGGGTGGAAGATTTCCCAAAGGGCACTATAATGCATTTCTTTGCATTAAGTTTTAATCTGTGGCTTTGGCACCAGTCACTTGTTTGTGTTAGGCCCTCTTGTGGGATGTTGCTGTCGTGGGTGGAATCTATGATAACTTCCAATTTACAGTAATCTGCGAACTTGGTGAGCCAGAGAACTTTGACATTAGCCTTTATTTCCAAGAAGTAGATGCCAAACAAGAATGGACCCAACAAAGAGCCCTGGGGTACTCTGCTGGTGACCAGTCTCCTGGTGGAGGTGGTCTTACCGATCCTGACTTCTTGGGTCCTACCTGTGAGCCAGCCAACAGTCCACTGAGTTATTCAGGAATTTATATCAAGTTTTGAGAGTTTGTCAACAATACCAGAGTGGCATATTGTACTGAATGCCTTGGCTAGGTCAAGGAAGATGGTATGCACCATTTTCCCATCATAAGTAGCCTTGGCAATTCTCTTGAAGAAGTCTACCAGGTTGAGTAGGCAAGACTTTCCCTTAAACCCACAATGGGATGGGTCCAGTATCTCTTAAGTTGCCAATGTCCTTCATGATTATTTCCATGGTAATTAATTCAACGGCTTTGCATATCCGACATTCAGACTAATTGATCTGTAGTTCCCTGGGTTGGTTGCTGGTCCATCCTTATGAAGAGGGATGACTGTTGTGGCCCTCCATTCATTTGGCACATACATTTTGAGGCTGTAGTTGAAAGTGCCTCAACTGGTCCTGCCAGATCTTGTTTTAGGCTACTTAGGAGGCAACAGGGGATATTGTTGGGGCTCAGTGAAGCAGTATTTTTGGCCTTCGTGAACATCACCAGGACCTGCTCCCTCTAGATAGCTGGGGGGGATGGTAGAAGGAATTTCACAGGGGCAGTGGGGGTAAAGTTACAGCCAAATTTATTAGCCAGTGGGTTCGCTCTGTCACCTTGGTTACTGAAGGCTGTACACCACTGTACCTGCACACTGCTGAGTGTTAACTTTAAGGTTCCTGACATAGCTGAAAATGGCTTGTCACTGTCCTTAGTCTTGGTGGCTATCCTGGCCTCATAATTGGCCTTGTTGGACTTTATTCAACCTCTTAGTTTCTTGTTTAGTTGGTTCAGAGAGCTCGTCTCTATGAGAGTTGCTCTTTCTGATTTTGGCCATGACTTTTTTCTTTTTATATATACCTTGGTAAGATAAGTATTCCACCAATGGGGCTTTTTTGGTGTTAGATTTGGTCTTACTCCCAGTAGGTATGGCAGCCTCAATACAGCTATTTAGATGTTTATACAGGGGTTCTGTAAATCATTCTGCTTAGGTAGCTGTGTTTCTGGGGTAGCTCTGAATTTTGACAAACTGTCACTTAGGATGATGCAGTTTGCTTTCAAATAGCTCCTGTTATGGGTTTAGTTATTTATTTATTTATTTTTTTTGGGGGGGGGGATTTTTATTGCAAGGGAGACAGCTTTGTGGTCTGACCTCAATAATGAGGTTGTGACATGGGGGAGGGGGTGCAATGCTCTTCCATGTTGGTGAGTACTAGGTCAAATATGTTTTTTTTAAACATTATTATTTAATTATCACTTGTGACACAGGCAAACTTACATCTACATAAAAGTAATTGAATCGTATTAACAAACATACATCAAATAACTGTTTTATAAAATCAAACCAACATTACATAAACTGCTCAATTCCTGCCGCCTCTTAAACCTCAATCCTCCTTCAAAACACTTTTCTGCATTGTTCCCACATTTTCCATTTTTTCTGTGTAATTTACTTCTATCTTTTTGTAAACATCCCACTTCCTATTCTTTTATCTCTTGTTAAAAATATTCACTACTTTAAGTATGGTTGCTTTAGATTAAGATTTCCATTTTCTAGTAACCAGCAGCCACCAGAAATAACCTTAATAAGGCCTTAAAATTTCTTGGCAATCCAGATCCTGTATCCCAGCTCAAAACAAAAAGTAATTTCCTTAAGTTACACACATTTGCCCACTCAGTATTCCTGACAGAGTGCTCTAAAGGGAATTTTTAAATTCTACCAACTCATTATACTCCAAGATGATATACTCACAGGTACCTCTTTCCTCCTCATTGCACCTCCAGTATTCGCCATCTACCTGAGGAAAAATTCTTTGGAGTCTACTTGGGGTATGAAACTATGTGAACCCTTCCATGCAAAAATCCTATATGTTCTAGATTTTATTGCATATTTGGGAATCATACATATGCCCTTTCCTTGATTCTTTGTGAATTGCTCATCTAAACTCTCCTCCCAATCTTTTCTGACCTCTAGTGATTGACTCCTATAGTTGTCCTGCAATATTTTATATGCCTTACTAATTATCCCTTTTTAACAGCAGCTTTTGTTCTAGATTCAACTAAAAACTCAACCACTGCAGGTCATTTATTTAGGATTTCCCTGTCTCTTTCTCTTTGCCTATACTTCGATATCAATCCTTGAGAGGGAAGGCAATTTCTAGCATGGAGCCCAAATGTCTTTTTGGCCTCTTCCTTCGCAGTTGCTTGCTTGAAATACCTTGGCTCCTTTGCCAGCTTCCTCCAGTAAATTCTAGCTCCTTCTTGCCTATTCTCTGTACCCCTAACTGCAGTCATCCCCATCAGTAGAATCTCCTTTCTCCATTCCCATGTTGGCTTAGTTTTTAATATATTTTCTGCTACTTTATGTATATAATATTGCTTCTCTCTTTTTTAATTTCTCCGAGTCTTTTGGGTTTTTAATACCATGATGGGAATGGACCCCATTCCTAAGTCAAAGTATGATTAAAGTAAATGAAATTAGTATTGTTTCAATCTTTGATGTCAGCCAAAAGTGCTCTTTGTAGCACCCGCAATATGCCGAGTAATGGCTCCTTCTGCAATTCATATGGAATTACATGTATTAGTTTGTTTGTGTCTTTCGGCTTTTCCCAGTTAGGGGTCACCACAGCAAAACTCCGGTCTGCTAATGATTGGTAGTTGATTTTTACGTGCCGAGTTACCAGCCCTGATGCACAACCTTCAACGAAGGTACTCCCATTCATGCATATCTCCCCGTAGAAGACGCTCTAGCTGAGAATCGAACCGGACAGCGTCTTACTGTGAGGTGACAACGCTACCACAGCACCACCGCTACGGGTTTATTAGTAACATATCTAAATACGATTGTAGATTCTTTTTTATAAGACCCATTGCTCCTACTACTACTGGAGCTGTCTGGGTATCTTTCTTCCATATTGCTCTTATTTCTACTTGTAAATCCTGATATATTCTGTGTGACTGCTGTTATTAACTTTAAGGATCACTTTCAGTATTTCATGAATTACCCCCCCCCCTCTTCATCTTCATCTCTTTCCACTTTAAATTGTAACTTTCTGCTTATGCTATGTATAACAGCCTTAACTTTGTAGATTTAAAATATCACTTCAAATCAGGTAATCCTAAACCTCCTTGTTCTAGTGGAAGGATCACCTTATCCCACTTGACTCTTGTCTTCTTCCCCTCCCAGATAAAATCTTTCAAATCCTTATTAATTATTATCCACAACTTCTCCCCTGGTTGCTAAAAATATGCCTGACCTATGTATAAAACTAAAGGGACTAAAATTTATTTTTACTGCTTGTATCTTGCTATCTATAGCCATATGCAAAGAGCTTCCAGTTCCTCAGTTTTTGTATTATCTTTTGTTTAGTCTCTTCCCACATACATATCCTTAGCTGCCTTAACAGAATCCTTTTTAACCCACACTCCTAAATACTTCATTTTAACATGTTCCATAAATACAGGTATTGCTGAACCAATTCATGTGTGGGCACATAGTTTATATTTATAGTGTTTGTTTTATCTTCATTAATTGTATACTCCCCAAAACAGGAAATGTCTCAGAATGTTCTACAACACTGACATGTTCTTTTCCATTTCCATCAGGTACAAAATAATATAATTTGTAAATAAAGCCAACTTTAATTGAATACCATGCTAATTATATCTGTGCATTTTTGGAGTCCCTTATTTTCTTTGCAAATGCTTCTAAATATAACAGAAATAACACAGGGGAAAGAGGACACCCCTACCTGGTTCCTCTGTTCAGGCATGATATATCAGAAAGGAACCCCCTACTTTGATTTTTGCATATAATTCCTCATCTATCCTTCTAATTAACCTTATTAATGTAACAGGAAATGCAAATGCTTCCTTGCCTATTGATAAAATTCCAGCTTACTTTGTTGAATGCTTTCCCTGCTTAAGACACACCAACAGCATTATTTTCTTACATTCTGCTTCCCTCTGGATAATCATTGTTCTATTAATATTGTCAAATGTTGGCTTTCCTTTCACAAACCCCCCACTGATATATAGCCATCAATTTGGGCAACAACTTTGCCATTCTTTAAGCCATTAGAGACATAAACACTTTATAATCATGGTTTAAAATTAAAATGGGCCTGTATGAAGATGGATCTTATGAGTCTTTACCATCTTTAGGTATTACAACAACCACAGCTTTTTTCCAGGATGTTTGTGCTTCCACTCCTTTTAAGATACTGTTAAACAAAACTTTCCAGATCTTTATCACTTTCTTCCCTCCTGGCTTTCAAACTTCCACCAAAATACCATGTATTCCTAAGACTTTCCTGCAAATTTGTTGTACATCATCATTTTTATCTAACCTCTTCCTGTCTTAACTGTTAATTGTTGAGCCTCATCTACCTCTAACTTTGGCATATTTAAGTCTTCCATAAATATTTCCATTTCTAATTTTCCCAATTTCCGCCCCTCTCTGCTTTATACAAATTTTCATAAAATTTCTGAAATACCTCTATAGAGCACAACAGGAACACGCTCTATAGCCTGGGACTGGACTCTATACTTCTGTCTACTCCTAATGTAACTCATTATTACACATTTCAGAGCAATGTGTCCCAGTTTAAGACCTCCGATACACACACACTTAAATAAATTAAAACTCACACATCCAAACACTTCTGGGAAAGCCTGACACAGACTTCCAGCTCTGTCCTTTCCCCAAAATACTATGGTAATGCTGCCACCAATCAGAGTGTATTCATGCCCTTCTAAAGGGGTGTCCAATTATGAAAATTAAATACTGAAACATGCAGTAGCAAATGACCTAAGCAGCCAGGCTTTCAGAGTGGACCTGGGAATTATCAAAGCAAGTATAAGCACTTTCCAATCACTACAGAAAAAAAAAGCATTGACTGACCAGCCACAATGTAAGTTAATAAAAATATTTAATAATGAGCAAAATGATTAAATAAATATAAAACAGTAATTTCCAATAAACAAACAGAACTCAATCACCAGGAACATGAAATCAATACTGTAGGATAGAGATCCAACATCCAGAAAAACTCTAACTGATCTAGTTTATTAGTTATAATTTCCTAACTAACTAAAAAACACTGTCCCTGATCTAAACTAAATTACTGCAACACAGCAAGGGCAGGCTTACAGTTCTTGGAGAGTCCTTTTTGGATATCTACTGCACAGTACATTTGTGATCAACTGGCAACTGACTTCAACAGGCTCTTTTATAGACTAGCTTAACTAGCAACTGTTCCAGTTCTAATTTTCATTTCATATTTTTAAATTCAACCAACAGCTGTTTTCTAAAAGTTCCTTGCTGTCTTTCAGCTTCTGACAGTAACACATTGCAACTGTCAACATTCTGATGACATCATCTGATCAGCTGAATCTGAAACAGTTTGCCTTTAGAATCTCTCTTCACAAACGTGCAGTTAGAAATGTACAAGGACACTATTCAAATCTTTAAAACATTCTTGATAAACAGATCATAAATCAACATGTAAGAACTTATTTAAAATATCATAGCTAGTCATGCTGGCATAATAATAAACAGGTTAATCTGAAATTATATACAAAACTTCAGCCAGACATGCTAGCACAGAAGACAGTGTCTAATTTCTTCACAACCTCTGCAGGATCTTTGGTTACTTTTCTTGTTACCGGATCGCTAAGATTAAAAATAGCCCTTTCTACTTTCTGTTGCCCAAGTCTTTGTGTCAAACATTTTAATCCCCAGGAATTATTATCAATAAATAGGTGCTTAACAGCAAAATTTCTGAACTCATGCATATTATCCAGGTACTTCTTATTTTCTCTTTAGCACTCTGCAATTGCACATCTTCTTGTTTTGTGAGATTCCTCTTATTCTGTAATACCTTAACCTTTGTCAGCCCATCTAAATAATTCTTGTTACTTCTTAACCATAGCTCTTTTTCTTTTATTTCTAACCTATCTTTAAACTCCACTTTCATTTTATCCCACTCACCAGCTATAACTTCTGGGTATCTTCCCTTATAACTCCCTAATAAGTTCAAAAACCCATCCCTTAAATTCCTGTGTTAAAGCACCACTGTCTCACCTTTACTTCATTACTCTGCATTTTAAACTTAGCAATTATTAGTGCATGATCTGAAACAATTATCAGGTGTGCGAATGTTCTCAATGAAATGCACATGTTCCTGTGAAATATATTTTCTATTAAATCTAGCCTAGTTATTGTAGCTGGGGGAATACTATATAAATTCTCTCTGCATTCCTACTACTGAATTCAAATCTTCCATACCAAATATTTTCATAAAATTCTTCAGAAATCTAGCCTCTTTTGTTATATTATTCCTTCGCAGATACATCACCATTGCTGCAAATCAAAGTCCAGTCCTCACCTATAAGTAATATTCTCTGTTAAAAGCTAATTATTTCTTCAAGATTTTTAAGCTACATAACAGTTTTAGGTGGAATATAAATACATGCCAGTGTAATCTTCCTCCTTTGCCAGTAGCATCTATCACAAATCTGCCATTATTATTATTATTATTATTACTATTATTATTATTCATCTTCTATCACTACTGGAGCTTCTCTAACAATTAATGTAAGTATTCCTCTCTTCCTTTGTCCCTGATATTCTGCTGAATATCCTTCCTGAAGTCCTTTCTTTATCAAGTTCACATGCTTAGTTCTTTCCAAATGTGTCTCCTGTCACACTATCTGCACTCTGCATTCCTTAATATAATTATTCTTTCATTTTTGTCTATACCTGAGACCACTCCCATTCCAAGAAAATATGGAAAGTGTTGCCATTATGATAAGACGTCATTATTACCACCTATTATATATGACAGTTTTTTTAAAGTGTCTAGTTCCAGCTTTTGTGATACATGCATCCTCTAATGTTTTTCCAGATTAATCCTTTATACAGGTTTTTCTTATCATTAATACTGGAAACTATGTCACATTTTACAAGACTTTCTGTTGTAATGAAAACCTTAAAAAAAAGAAATACAGTACCAAAATATCCCCATAACCCATTAACTTAATACAAACACAAAAAAAGCATGTATACCTCCAAATAATGAAGTTTAACCCTTCTAATAAGAACAATTGTCTCAAATAGACAGCTGTATTAGCAGCTGTCTAATTGTCCCAAATAGACAGCTGCTAATACAGGCCTTAATTAACCTAAGACAAGTGTTATTGCCTGTGCTTCTGCTTAAGCTAAATGGTGACTCTTCTTTTTTTAATCTTTATTTCCCTCCCAGATGTGAAAAGCAAATTGAATGCTTTCAGAAAACATTAACTTTTATCCTTGAAGAAACAAGCGTTCTGGCTTTTTACTGCCCTATTATCTTGTATCCATGGAAACATAAGAGAAAACAATGTAGTCCCCAGCTGCAGGCTTCTAAAGGCAAGCTGAAACATTCCTTGCTAAAGGAAAACTTTTCATTACATTCAGTGTTCTCTTTTACTTGTTTCCACTTAAAAGTAATCCAAATATTCACCTATGCATAAGTAAGAGAAAACATATCAGCTCTACATATATTATGATCTGTATACTTTTGCACCCCATCCCCCACCTCAACAATCCAAGATTATAGCCTATTAACTTAAACGTGTTTTTGTCTGGCCTTTCTTTCTATTTTTGTATTGTAATGCCGACCATTTCTTAATACTAAAGAAGAAGAAAAAAAAGATAAAAAAATTGTTTAGTATCTTAATTACATACAAGAACAGCTAAGAATTGTTTACTATACAAAAAATACAATTCACATTGCAAAAAGTTTCATAGAAATATTGTTAAGAACAGAAACTGTTTAACTTAGTTAACCTTTCCCCCCTCCACTGTCATTCAAAACAGTAATGATATGAAGTGAGGCAAATGCCTTTCAGTTCCTGCAAGTCAACAAAGTCCATGCTTTCCACTTTTTCTTATACAGTCATATTTTGCAAATGCAATTTATGCTTTGCAGTCTGACATTTATTCACTAATTTCCATATTGCTGGTCTTCTTTCTGTTCATCTCCATCTTCCAACTCCAGCATTTTCCTTTGGAAAAGTAGAAAATGTTTCACTGGTAAAGTCTCTCCATGTCCTTTATCATCAGAAGAAGAATGAGAAGTAGAGTCCTCTTCTGCTTGATGACTCAGTTTTTTGAAGAAACTTTTGTATTTCCTCCTTAACATGTTTCACATTAAAATGGCTTTGATCCTTCAGGAAAAATATTCTGAAGACAGCAGCTTGAATATCACACCTTCCTGACTGCTGGATTAAATTTGTTTCTCTTCTACCTGATGTACATTAAATAATCATTTTCAACAAACACTCTACTGTCTTCAACTTTTAATACTTTGCCCTTCTGCCACAGTTTTATCACGATCAGCACTTTCTGCTTGTAGGTTTGCATCTTTACTGATACAGGTCTTAACTGCTTTCTCATGGCCAGATTTGGAGCATATATATGGTGTGCCCATATCAATTAACAGTTCCTGCTGTGGAATACCAGTCAAGTTGACTATCTGTGCTATGAAAAAAATGAACACAGTCTGTTCCTTCTTCTTTCTCTGGTACAGCAAATAACTTTAGACTTTCCCTACATGTTCTGTTTTTTTTTAAATTACCACTATTTGAAACATCTCTTCTTGAACAGTCTCGTACTTGGCCAGCCTTTAATTCATTCCAACATCTGATTTTTGCAGTTTTATCAGCTCATCAGAATATCTGTTTAAAGCTTCTTCCATTTTTTCCAGGCTTTTGTTATTTGAGTTGATATACTCCTTTAGTGTTTCATTTATTTTAATCAGCTCTGAGAACTTCTAACTTTACTCAAGATTACTGGGAACAATGTATTGCACCAAAGCAGGAGAATTAACTGATTTTTGCAGCACTATTCTTTCCAGTCAGTGTTTTCTCTTCGCCCTTTCTAGTTGATTTTCTTTCAGGCTCTTCTAGTTTCTACTTTGCTGGCATCCAAGAAATATGCACACTACCCAGTAACTGAATTTACTAAAAGTGAAAGTGTTCCTGGCTCTTGTCTTTCAGTTTCTTTTTTCACACTGGAAGAGCTGAAGTTAAGTTATTAATCAGTGTGCAGTCATCTTTGAAAGTCTAGGTCCGACATGTTTGATCCCCTGGTTGTGTGTACTATCTGATTCAGGGTATTTGTGTTGATAAAGTCTAGGAAACTTGTGCCTGTGAGTCAGAGGCAGGGAAAGTTTCCCAGTTCTTAAGCATCCTCAACTCCCTGGCTCCACCAAGAACAAAAAGGGTAAAAACTAAGACCTTCCTATGGCTAACCAAAGACACCAAAAAAACTTATGCTACAAAGAGATAAATCCTGGAAAACATGCCATCAAAATAAGCAGCCAGAAACTCTCCTTAAATATAAACAACTCTGCAACCTTGTTAAAAAAAATCATCAGAGATAAAAAGTCCAACTATATTAAACTCCAGTCTAACCAATCAAAAAAACCCAAACATTTCTGGAATTCCATTAATTCTCTTCTCAAACCAGGCACCAAAAATAATCCCTGCCCTGACTCCAGCAAATCTGATCCTGAAATAGCCTCCCTATTCAACTCCTTCTTCACCAACTCCATAGCAGAGCTGACCAAGACCTTCCTTAATAACCCTTCCCCTCAACCTATCCAATCTTCCACACCCCCTAAACAACCATATGCCCCCAATCCTCCAATATTTGAACTTAAACCTATCTCAACCTCCCACATAAAAAACTCTCTAAATTAAAACCATGTTCCAATGCCCCTGACAATATCCCATCTTCCTTCCTAAAAATAGCCGGAGACAGTATCGCTTTCCCCATCAGCATCTTGATCAATAGATCCATGCAGGAATCCTATGTGCCGAAATTATGGCATGCTGCCTTTATCCTACCTCTCCATAAAGGAGGCAAAAACAATAGCATCTCTAAGTTCCACCCCATAGCTATCCCCTCCCCAATCTCAAAACTCCTAGAAAAATGCATCCACCTACAGCTTATGCCATTCCTAGCCAATCAACAACTAATTACTCCAACTCAACAAGGTTTCCGACCTGGCCATAGTACTATCACCGCCCTTCTCTCTTTCTTAGACACAGTAAATCTTGCTCATGACTCTGGAAAAATAGTTTTTACATTTCTACTTGATCTGCCCAAGGCATTCAATACTGTGTCCGATACCCACGTCTTAAACCACCTTTCTAGCCTTCATCTCTCCCAGAATTCTTTATCCTGGTTCTCAAGTTACCTCTCTGACAGGTCTCAAGCCGTGAAATGTGGAAGGCACTTCAACTTTCCTTCCTACCCCCTCTGGTGTACCCCAGGGATCCATAACTGGTCCAATGTTGTTCAATATCTTTATTAATGATTTCCACAAAGCCATACCCAATACCAAAATTGTACAATATACAGACGATTCAACTTTAGTCTGCTGCACCTCTAACCTCTCAGAGCTTCAAACCCAAACTGCTTTCTTCTCCACCGAAACTGGATGCTCCAAAACAACTTCTCACTAAATGCCAACAAATCCAAAATACTATTATTCTCTCCTTCAAAAGCTTCCTCTCTTGATAAAAACTCATTCCAAATTAATAGCCAAAACAACGCTCCCATAGAGGTTGCTCCCTTTGCTAAACTACTTGGGGTAACTATTGATAAACACCTAAAATTCAACACTCACATCCAGCAAAACATTAAGAAAACTCATGTAAAACTTGGTATGCTATACAGAAACATCCACTTTCTTTCAACTTCCACCAGACAAACTCTTGTCACTACCTATCTACTCCCCTCACTATTGTATGGCGCTCCTCTTCTAACAAATCTATCTGCCTCTCTCTCCTCTAAACTGGAAGTCTGTTATAATAGGATTTCTAAATTCGCCACCAAAGCCAAATTCTCCTCCCATCATTGTACTGCCCTTCATTTGTTAAACTGGCTTGAACTCTCCAACCTAGACTATCTCCAAATTACTACAGTCTACAGACTAATTTTTCAACCTACTAAGTGCCTGGCTCTAACCAACATCCTCCAGCCTTACATCCCTCAGAGAACTCTGAGACTGACTCATCAAAACCTAATCACTGTCCGCAAACCCAATCGTCCTGCTGGTCAGCTTCTGCTATCCTTTTTCTTAGCTAAAAAATGGAATTCTCTTCCATCCTAGCTAAGGACTTGTGAAAACTTTGAAACCTTTAAAATTCAGCTACACTCCTACCTTTCCTCTAACAAGAAATGCAACTGTTCTCTCCCCACATAGTCTAATAATCTTTCCTCCCCTTAAACTCCTGTCTAACTCTGAGCACAAGCTAACAACGTAAATGTAAATATTGTAAATGTCACAACTGTACAACTTACAAATAACCTTTACCACGTTTTTTCTCTCTTTCCCTTCTTAATCTTTTTCCCCTCACAATCAAGTTTCATCTGCCATCCTAAATATTTACATACAATATAATCAAGGAATTTATTCCTGTTCTTCAGCTTAAAATAAAATTGTAATTGTGTTTTCTTTATTATGAATGTATCTGTAACTACACTATGTAATGCCATCCTAAATATTCTGATACTGTGTAACCAAAAAATGTATTCCTGTTCTCCTGCACAAAATGAAATTTTAATTGTGTTTTCTTTACTATGATTGTATCTGTAAATACAATATGTAATGCAGAGCTTTTCACCCCGGGCCTCCACTGAAAACAGTGGACCTTCCCGGTCATCGAACTGGAAATAAATAAATAAATATAAAGGGGTAGTTAATGTCTCCAATGAAGAGGGTATTTGGTTGGATAGTGAGTGCCTCTAGTAGTTCTAGGTAAGAGTTTTGAGCTTTGTGGGTAAAAGAGGAGAGCCTGTAGCTGTCCAGGACATGGTAAGGAACCTTGTCTATGGAGACTTGGATGTGGATAAACTCCAGGGCACCATCCTGTTCAACCAACCTGGAGTTGTATTTGTTGCCAATGCACATTGAGACACCTCCACCTTTAGCACCTGTCTGTGCTGATGTTTATCTAAATTTGTGGAAGGCACTGTAGCCTTCCATTACCGTAGTACTTTTTTCGAGTTTAACTTATTCAAGCCTATAGCACTTTTTTTGTATTTGTCCATTTAACACCCATAGATTCTTATGGTGTCCAGAACTTTTTTGGGTCCGGCTTCTTTAACTTAGTGACTTACTAGCTTAAAGGCTAAGGAATAATTAACAAAATAACACTAGGATTATTAATGTAGACTGTCCAATAGTAGAGAAATTAATGACTTTTTGCCATTTATTATTATTCATATTTTCATAACTGAGAGACCTGCATGTTATTGAGGTATATAGTGTGAAATTCTAAGCTGAGAGACAGGACAATTCAGCGTCAATCTCCATTATGTCACAATATACTGGAGATGCTGTAATTTTTTGTTAGTAATTATGACCATAAGCTGATGCTTTTTAACTTTAATTTTAATCTAATTTTAATTTTAATTTCAGTTCAAGTTAAGCTGCACCATCTGGGTGGCTTCCTTATCCTTCATAGGTCGCATTTATCAGCTTGGATGTAAACTTATGGTAAATATTTTTAGACCCCCCCCCCATGAACAGCCACCTACCAAACTAATGTCATCAGGAAGCTCCACGAACTCCTTGTCTACTCCCGTTTGTCTGTTTAATCTGAATTTGAATGTAATTCTGCAGAGTCTTTCCAACTGGCTCTCTCCCATCAGCATTTCAGGACTACTCTGGACACCCTCTCACATCCAAGAGTATGCTGTTTAATGGAAAATGGAGTAATTAAATTCAATGCTGAGTCACTGGGTTTAAATTGTAAAACATAAAGAAGATGGGCTCAAATGGCACCAATATCCTCCTGCCAGCCCATTTAAGTAATAAATAAATATGAAATAGATCACTCTTCCCTGCTTCTCAGTATGCCAACCTTGTTTAGAGCATGTATTCTGACTAAGCTTACGCTATATCTAGGTTCAGTAAGGAGATCTCAACATGGCACCTATTAATTCAGGGAGCGATCACTTGTTCCTATGTTATGAATGCACTGGTTGCAATTATCTCTTTCCCTGGCTTCCAAAGTGGCCATTTTGTTCATTCCTAAGGTTTGAATGCACCGGCTGGAGCAATCCCACTGCTCCCCACAGGGCCACCATCATCAAATTCTTTCCTCCCCAGTAGCTTCTACCACTCTCTTATCTGGAACACTGGGAAAACATAGGAATTTAACACAATGGAAAACCTAGGCACAACAGAATCAAAAGACGACATGCATAATGAATGTCACAACCTTTCAACTAGCACAGGTATCTGTGTTAAAATAAGGCCAGGAAAAAGTGGTTGTACACCTACTCGGAAATGCACCCATTAAGATATATGCAACACAGTAATCACAACACTTAAGGGTTCTACAGATTAGCTAATACCATAGCCATATAACTATTTAGCCAAATCCCAGTAAGGAAAATACACCGCCTAGGTTAAATCCCCATTGCCCTAGCCTCCCAAGTAGCCACAGGTCCCACACTTAACCTAGAGCAAAATCAAACTCCTCCAGTCTTTTCTTCACGCGACACACTAACTCCCTTACCCACAGAGGGATGGTATAATTTTAACTGAGTTAAGTTAATTTAACATAAGGGAATAAAATAAAATAAGCTTTTACATTTGGATGTCACAGTGATGCATCAGTAGTTTTGCTGCCTCACAGGAAGAGGTTCTCCAGTTTGATTCTCAGCTGAAGTACCGTCTGTACGCAGTCTGCATGTCCTCCCTTAGCTACACTAAAATTCTCAGGTATGTTTTCCACACCTCTCGTGCTATATAGAGCACATAACATCCTAATGATTCATCACCCTATGCCTTTTACAAAAGCCAGACTTCTCGACAATCCTTAAGTTCAGGAACCCAAATCTGAACATACTAATGCAAGGGCACCCCGAAGGCAGATCTGATGAAGAGTAGGTGAAAGCATGTTAGAAGAAAACTCACAACCTTAGGAACCCTTTGACTACTTCGCTTCACTTACTACTGGTAAGAAAAGCATTTATTAACTCGGTACTTGCGTATTTGCGTATTATCGCAACAGATTTTTGCGGTCTCGAAATTCGCACTACTCACCTCTTTTAAAGTTAATTAAATGTAATGAACTCTTTTTAAAAGATTTTGCAGACCTCTACGGCTTTCTCTACATTTTTCATAATGGAAAATCATGTTTTTTTCCATTTGTATTTTGGAGTCACAGTACATGAGAACCTGTTTCTACGTGTACATGTGCATATATCGCATGATTTCTGACAGACCGCTTAAACTGTTAAGCACTCCAAGTAGTGATGACAAATCCTTAAACTACGATGAAGTTAATTCCTCACCTCAACTGCTTGCTAAGTAGAGCATGATGCGTGATCGATGTGATCTGAAAGTGACAACAACATGCTTTACAACACGGTCCTTATGTAGGAAATTCGAAATTGGTGTCTCTAAAGGTCTGTAGTAGTGTGGGTAGATGAGCATACAGGAGTTCAACTTTTGCTCCTTGCATGCATGACTACAGTGTTGTAAGCCTGCCTTTACAGAGGGGTTTTCATAGGGTGGAAACTGAGGTGGCCTACATTGCCTCTGCTTACACATGCCTAACCCTACTACACTAGCATGAAATGTAGCACTCCTATTTGTAAAAGCAGTGTGTATCCCATCACAGTGCAAGTTTCATAGTGTATTACAGCAGCTTAAAGTAAGGTCACATGGCGGAACTGTGAAAGTTACTACGTACAATTATGACAGTTGTCCTCCTGGTTATGGTGAACATGTTATGAAAATCAGATGTACTAAGGACTGTTACATTGTCATCCCCAGACACTTTCACTACGTATCTCAGTAGGAGTATGGCTTGGAAATGAGCCATTTCTCCTGCTCGGAATCTGGTTGCGATAATACTTAAGTACCATTAACTCCCAACAGTATTTTTTGGCAACAAAAATTGGCTTTGTTAAAGATATCCTGGAGGTGCGGCTTTGGTTTCACATCTCCATCCCCCTGGGCACACCCCCAGAGAATGACATGCCCCAGGGATGGCCGAAGCAGAAACAAGCCCCCTGTAAGAAAAATATAAAAAAGTGGTTCTTAGCCAGATGTAACTCAGACAATGCCTATGTGCTTTGATGACTAATAAAGACTATGAAGAAAAAGATCTAGCTCTTGAGATTTGTCTTCTAGGTTTTTTACTAGCTTTTTACTTCCATTAGGATTCTGTGGATGACCAGCAACAGAAGCTCTCTTCAACAGCACATTTCGGTGAAACCTCATTTTATTATTCATCTGACAGAGCAAGTTACAGAATACTCGGATTTTTAATCAGTTCATCATATGTAGATCCTGTAACTGTGAGCTAGCAACTCCTATGGAGTTTTGTATTAGGAGCTGTTTAATTCTGTTTTTAATAAGCAATATTTCTACATATGTTTAATACTTTAAAAACAAGTGACTTACAAAATGCATAACATCAGGTGAAACCTTAGATTTTCTTGAAGAAAACTGTTACTGATATTGCACTGTCATTTGCACATCTTGAGAGAGATTTGTTTATATTTATACTGCTAATTATATAATCAAGCATGTGTTTTCATATTTCTGTATCTATCTCAATAAACATGCATCCAGAGAGGATTTTCTTGCTGTTATGTCAAAGCTTATGTCTGATTAACAAAAGTGTTCTAACAATGTATGCTTAGGATGTATAATTTATAAGGTATAGCAATTTGTTTATGAAACTTCAGCAAAAATATACCTCTGGGTTTGTGTGCATTATAATACAGTATTTATGGAAAGACTATAACTGCACTGATTGTTGTTGCTGTAAAGGATACTTCTTACTGATAATGCTATGTGTATATTTTTTGTTACTTTCATTGTTCATACAATATGTAACATTTGTTTATCTCATGCTTTTAAAAAAATGTTCTGGAATGCAACGATGTGTGTAGGCTGTGGGAGATGTGACATTCCATATTACATAGGTGCTAATAAGTTAAACCAAGTCACGGTGACTGTGCAAATGTCTAAATTCTGTAGAGTGTGGAGAGCTTCAAGTGCATGAAATTTACGGTTTAATCTTCTAGAATTGAACAGTAACACCTTAAGGTTGTTCCTTTTTTTTTTGCTTTGTTGGCATTTTTGTTATTTTGATATTGCCTAAAAAAGTCTCTAAGTGGGTGGATAAAGTTTTATCCAATCTCCCAAAGTCTAGGGTGGACAGGTGCAGACCATTTTTGGCAAAGCAATGTGCTCTGTTAACCATGTCCTCTCATGTTGATAAATATTGGATTTCCCTGGAGTGACACCAGAAATTAAGCCAGTTATTAAAATCAATCATGTTCTATTCAAACTGTGGCATCATCCTTGGTGAAGGTAGAATGCTGCTCAATGCAAGGTACATACCTGTCTGTGATGCATATTTAGACAGATCCATAATGTCTATTTTCATATTCTCCAGTGATATACATCTCAGTTAATTTACACTCACATGGACTATGACTGAATCATATTGGCACCTGTGGTGCAGTGACTTGAGTGTGTCTGTGACATTATAGACCATTGCTCCAGACAGGAAACTAACTGGTATATTCTATTTGTCCAGCCTGGTGAGAGGGACACTGTGTGTCATACAATAGAATATCCTATTACAGGAGCAGTAGGCAAAGTGTTTGCTTGCCTTATGGGCTTTGTTCTTGGGGCATCAATGGGTGTAGGCTTATATGTTGTGTTAGTTGTTGCTTTTGGTGTGTGCTTTATTGGATGATGAGGACAGGTATTCTTGTCTGATGGCTTAGGAGGTCTATGAGTATGGATACGTTTCTTTTAAGTGCCTCAGTAAAATAAGGTCTATGCGTGTGGTGAATGATATGCGTGAAGGATATAGTGCGCTTATTCATAGGTTCATAGGTTTATACTAGGCTATCTGCCCTAAGGCATTTATAAGCCTAGCCCAAATTTTTGTGGCTTACGCCACCCCTTATATGAAAAAATACTGTGCCCATTAGTTTGTTGTGCCTCTGTCCAGCAGTGACACAGAGATGATTCCCGGGATAAACCTACGATCTCCCATCCACAGGTCAAGATTTCTCTTGAACAGAGCCAGCGAGGTGCTCTGCCTCACATGGATCGGGATTTTATTCCACAGCATAGGGAGTCTCTGAGTGATAAATCTATCCCTCCAGCACGTCCTATTTATATCCGTGCTAAGGTTTAAGTCGCTTGCTCTAGTGGTTTTGGTGGATTTGGATTTTTTGAGGTGGAGCATGTCCATTAATTCCGGGTTGGACATGGCCTTGTATATCCGGCACACGTCACCTCTGAGCAGACGGTATGCAACTGAATAGAGCTGGAGTTTCTTCAATCTGGCAGCATATGACAGATTTTGGAGACCCTTTATCCTTTTGGTGAGGAACTTTTGGGGTCTCTCCAATTGCTGCAGATGTCGGGTGAGATACATCCCGAATGGGGCATTGTACTCGATCATTGGTCTGATAAGTGAAGAGTACAGGGGAACAATGACCTCACTAGATCTGGATGTGAATCCCTTCATGATCAGGTGGGCAATGTAGAAGGTCTTTCTAACCACTTTACTGCCTCAAAGGAAGTTATGTATGCACTTCTCTTGCATTCTGTGTTAGTTTCTTTAAGGATTAAAAGGTTGTCTGAGTATATGAGACAATTATCTCAAGATGCTCATGTCTACCAAGATGGCCACAGAGACATTAGGAAATTGCAAATCCCTGTTGTCAGGACATGTATTAGGGCTAGTCTATTATGGTTTGGGGACTTGGTTTTACAGGGGTCACCTTAGTGGTGTCTAGGGTTAAGACTAGAGGTTAAATAGTGCTATGATGCGATATGTTTGATAATACTAGCTGCCCTAAGCTTAGCTCCATACAAAACCTTTCTGTGTTACAAGTTAAAGTCCTAAGTAGAAGCTTTATAGGTTTTCTACTATACCGGGTACTGCTAACCACCACTGCTCAGTGAATAGCTCCAAGAAAAATCAGCTAATTATAGCAGACAGAAAAAAAGCTGAAAACTTTATCCTGTGCTCTGCCCAATGAACAACTAAACTTTGAGAATCCTGGAAAGCTTACCAACTCACAGAAACCACAAACAACTTCTGCCACAAGATGGATTATCCCGGAACTTCTTATTGTAAAAGCACAGCAAAAGTAGCTCTTAAGTCCAGATTAAAACCAAACAACTAAGTCCATAATATGCCCTCTCTCTGATGAAACAATCTCACTTTAAGCCTTGCTGTGTGGTTCCCAACTCGGACTGACCAGGCTACTTTACTAATGCCACTAGAATACCAGTCCCAGTCTTCTTAATGTAAAAGCACACTTTGGTTAGCCAAAAGTAAAAAGGTAGTACCAACTAGCTATAACAGGTAATTGCCCCTATAAGCCCCCTTGTGTGTTTCCCAACTTGGACAGACCTGGCTACTTTTCTACTCTCACTAGAACTGCAGTCCCAGTCTTTGTAATGCAAAAACACTCTTTAGTTATCCAAAAGTAAAAATGTATTAGAAACAAATCGAATAACTAGCTACAACAAGTAATTCTCGCTTTAAGCTTCTCTGTGCGTTTTCCACCTCGGACAGACCAAGCTACCTTTCTAGTCCAATTCTTCTTAATGTAAAAACATACTTTAGTTAGCTCCAAGTGAAAAGGTACCATAAACAGATTTAACAACAAGCTACAAGTAACTACAAGGCAATTCAAAGGCAGACAAGCCTGCAATGAGAAACACAACACTTTAAGGCAATTTCAAAACACATTAAAAGTGTAAGGAAGGGCCTTCCCAGTTTTTTCTGTCAGTAACCAGTAAGATGGGCTGAGGAGATGAGACTTGAGAGGAGATTCATGGGCCAGATATACAGAAGAAGAGTCTACGAGGAGCTTCCAAGGCCAGGTATACAGTAGGGGCAGGCAGCTCAAAAGCTTCCAAGTGTAAAAGCACAACATCAATAGAATGGGTGGGCAGAGAACCAAACTCCAAATAAGCTAGTAAAAATACAGTAAAATGAAAGCCCAGTCAGAACACCTAGGCCCAGTACAGAAACTAAAAAGCACTACAGACTATAAAAATGCCTTAAGTTAATAGCTTTAACTTCAAATGAACAAATACAACAAGCAAAACTGATTTAAAGTAATTTTATCAAACCATGGTGTAGGTATAAGCAAAATACTATTACCACTTGTCATATATCTGTAAACTTTACATAAAGCCCATTTCCCAAATGCCCTTTCTTGGGCAGGAGCATCGCAGAGGATGGAAGAAATGTTGTTGCTAACACGTGTCTTTCTCTTCTTAGAAATCATCCAGAGTAGCTTCAGTAGCTGTTTTCTGGTTTTAGCCAGGATTCTGAGACAGCAACTATGCTTGCTTTGTACAGGATTACTTCACGCATTTCACTGACTAGCTTCAGATAATAGGTAAAAATACAAAAAATACAAAAGCTGAACAGTCCTTTTTATACGATCTGAGGAAGGCTTATTTGCCGAAAGCGCTTATCGGAAGACTGAGGACTGCTTATTTTATGTTATATTCTTTTCATTAAAGTTTTGATTTTACTATTAAGTTTTACTGCCGTGGTGGACATCAGGAGTTTTTAGTAGCTTCAGATAATAAGGTGGATCTTTCTGAGACCATGCCTTATAGACCAGAAATGGGTGCAAGGTGGAGTACCAACAGCACATCAGAGGACACATGACCAGGCCCAGAGCTAGAATGGATGACGCCTGCAAGTGACAAGTCTGTTGAGGAGAACAGCTGCTTCAGAGTGACAATGGAGAATTTCCTCTGGTTCAAGACTGAATAAATTTACAATTTACTGTTTCATATTTGGTCTAATGCTTTGGTTTCTATTGAACTAATCTATTGCCGGTGATAATCTGAGTAACACATAATTTGATAAGATAGTATTGAAATGCCACTCTGAATCTTATTCCATTTATAAAATGCGGACTTGCATGTTTTTTTTTTTTTTTATTTCTGCTCTGTAAGTGATGATAACCATCATTTTTACAAAGCAAAAAGGAAAAACAAGTTTCAATTTTCCTAGCTATTTTATACCCATTTATAACTGACAATAAAATAAATGTTTCCTATCTGTAAGTCTACTAACCTGCTATCCAACTTTTGAATTAATACACGAGGAGTTTCATTTTCATACATTATTTGATAACTTTTTTTTCTTTACTTTTTATCAGCTGGCAACTGTAAGTGCATCAGACCTTCATGCCTCATTTACTTTTGCCATAAATTAATGAATGAATGTCTAGATGACTAAAAGTAATTAATGAAATTTAATGAATTAATACACTCTGAATTTTCATCTGATTTGATGCCATTTACCTGACTTTTAATACTGAATTGCTTTGCTGTCATGAAGTGGAAAGTTGTTGTCATACACATTTGAAAACATGAAACTAACAAATGAAGAGTTATAAATGCACATACATTTTAGAAGTACATACCAATGCATGATTCTGCACAATAATATGCATGACAAAGAAAACAATGTTTTGACAATAAATATTTCCTATGTCTTGCTTCAAGACAGGAAATCATCCAAAGTCAATTACACACCAGGGAGAAGGCAGTAAATCTAGGCACATCTGTACCAGCAATTATACAATATTATGTGTATCGCAAGTTAATAATAGCTGGTTGTGTGCAGACTTTGGCTTCCTTGTGCACTTCTTCTTGGTATTTTTCCTTCTCTGTTTCCAGTCTCTGAACTTTACTTTAACTTCTATCATCTTTAGAGCCATCACAGTTTGCAAAGTCTGAAACTATTAGCATCTGTGTTGCACTCTGAACCTTACCACATTCAGTTGTAGCATTAATTCCCACAGGCTTACCTTCTCGTTAAACAATAATCACTACCAAGCCAGTGAGACATGGAAGGTTACCCTCATCCTCTTGGGCAAATGCCAGCCTTATGGCTCCAATGGTTAATGTGGTACTACACAACAGTTATTTTTAAATGTATGTTTTAACTTGCTTTAATCAAATGTATTGCATGGTAGCACTTTTTCCTCATCTCACCTCTTTGTCATGAAATAGTTTAGCAGATATGATTTCTAATGCATTTGTAGATATGCAGATGAATATATAGTACATTGGTGGTGTTTGTACTACTGAAATACTTTGTTTTCTGTTTGTAACAGTTATGTACATTTATATGTAATTACATTTTAGAAGTTTTTTTTTGTCCCTGATACCTATAAATAGAGGAAATCTGTAAGATAAAAAAAATCACAGGAATCTTACAGAGGAAATCTGCAAGATAAAAAGAATAATTACACTTTATTCATCTGCTTTTTCTGTAATTGTGTTCTTCATACTTTAGTACCTTATTTTTGCTGTGTGCTCTTAAGTGTTCAAGTGCTTTTATTCTGGCATATTTATTACTGCTTGTTAGTAGTCTAATTAAATGTATCTGTTATTTTAAGCATTTTTAGCTTTGGTCTTAGCATTTGTGCTTCAGGCCAGTTACTTTACATTTAAGAAGGTTCTTGTGGTCTACATTCTTGTGGACACACCCTTATCAAAACCCTCTCTCTATACGTCCGCCCAAGCATTTGGAACACTATGTCTGGATAATTCTCATCACTTTCTCCCAGCAACCTGGTTGACATGGGCATACTGAGACGGTGTAGCAACTGCCTCATGTGTACTGACAACCCTCTTCTCCTAACACATAATTCTTCCACCTGTGAGAAAGGCATACACATCAGTAACCTGGAGTCCATGCTCTGTCGCGCCACAGTCAATAATCCTGACAAAGTGGAGACTGCCAGCACAAGTACCACACCACTCACATCACACAGCCAAGCACAACACACACATGCCTATACAAAGGCCCTCAATAAAAACTTACCTAAACAGCAGAGACCTCCAAAAAGCACTCAAACATTCCACACACAACATCAAACACATCACACACAGCAGACAACACACCAGTGTCTCAAAAACACAGCCCATAAGGCAAAACAATAAACCATCACAGCTCACAAGACATAACAATAAACCAAACACAGTAGTCATTGGTGATTCAATTGTGAGACACTCTGATGTCCCCCTCACCAAGCTCAACAAGGAGAAGGTCATGGTCAGTTGTCTGTCTGGTGCCAGAATCCACCACATCACTCAAGCACTTAAGTCTCTGCACAACAAGTACAAGTATGACTCTGTCATTGCACATGTAGTGTGAATGACTTGAGATGCATCTCCCTGGACTACATGAAGAGAGACATGACTGAACTCTCAGAGTATATGTTCCAGGCAGGTATGACCATAGGCCTAAGCAGCATCCTACCTTCACCAAGAATGATACCACAATACCAACAAAAAATGATTGGCTTCAACAATTGGCTTCATTTCTGGTGTCACTCCAAGGGGATCCAGTATCTGTCTGCCTGGGATGGCATGATTGACAGGCCTTGATGCTTTGCCAGAGATGGCCTTCACCTGTCACCACTGAGTTTCTGGATCCTGGCCAAGGCTCTCACCTCCCCCATTATGCCTTTTTTAGGCAATGTCCCAAAGACAAACTTTCCAACTTAAAAGATCTGCCAAACGGTAAACTGAAGGTCATGCTGCTTAAAGCTAGGAGCCTTAACCTGAAAATGGACTCACTGGAGGCCCTCCTTGTACTGGAAGATGCTGATGGCTGTGCGGTCATGAAAACTTGGTTCAGAGCTGTGGAGAGCACCCCTGCCTTACCAGGCTGTACCTCAGTCCACACATTCTGACCCCAAAATGAGGTTGGAAGACTAAGGGTAGTGGTGTCTCTATATTCATTAAGGACAGGCACACCTCCAGACTGGTTTGCCAGCATGACGCACTGGAACTACTCCAGGTACAACTGACAGTTGGCAAGACACCCATCCAAGTTACAGCTAGCTATAGACCTCCCTCCATGACTCAGAACACCCATCCTCTTACCTAGATCTACTTCACTCCATCAAGGTACCCCCTAACACCCTGATCCTTGGTAACTTCAACTACACTACCATAAAATGGGTGAACTATTCTTGCACTAATGCACTCTCTCAAAGATTTCTCAACTTCATCAATTCTAATGCACTAGACCAGCTAGTTTGATCCCCCACAAGGGGAAATAACATTCTGGACTTGGTTCTTACCAAGATGGGTGACCGATGCACCACTCCCATAGTATGCTCTTCCCTGGTGAGATCAAATCATTGGACTGTCTGTTTCAAAGTTTCTTCCTCAGAGCCATAATCAAGCTAAAAAAAACTTCTCAAAAGCTGAATACAACCTCCTAAGGGAGGGTATCTCTGGCTTCACACCACCGGCCCCCTCAGAGGATGCAAACAACTATGCTGAACAGTACGCTAATGCAGTATACAAGGCATCTGTACAACTGCATGGACTCAGCCATACCCAATAGAACTAAAACCTGCTCCTCAAGAAAACACAAACCTGTTTAGTGGACATCCTCTATCAACAGGTTTTACAACAAAAGGAAGAAAAAAAACATAAAAACTGGAGCCAAAAGCAGTGTAAAAACCATTAATCACAAGAATAAACACTGCTGCATCACAGATAAAGAATGAACAAATAACAGTTTATTATTCTACCAAAAATAATTATTCGATTGAGCGCTTTCTTCCCTCCAAACAGGGACTTCATCAAAATCTAATATTAAAACCATACATTCTCCTTAAATACTCCCCCCATTTTAATGACATCATTACTTAAGTATTTCTTAAAGAAACAGACACTAAACCCTGTATGAAACCATATAAATTATTAAAACATTCTAAAAATGCACTTTTAAAACAAGAAAATAATGTACAAAAACATTATTTTTATTTTTAAAAAGCATTATTTTTTTAAGAAAATATTTTAAAAAGGCAGCCTTCCTATTCAATATGGGCTTAACAGAGATCATTTCATTTAACCCTGGGTCTTGACTGGGCTGTAATTTAATTTGCCATCTAACTTCTTTTTCCTCAATATGACTTCTAAAATCCTCCCCCCGGGGGTTTGGTAACACTTTTTCTAAAATACCAAACTTGAATCCAATAAAATTACACAAGAATGTTTGTAGAAGGCATTATTATTATTACAGGTGGATATTTGGTACATGTGTTCATATATCCTGTCCCTCAACCTTCTCTCAGTTGTACCTACTTAAAAACTGGAACAGGATATACACACATGGCCAAATATATCACACCTGTAGTTTGACAATTGCCCCACCCAAACTTAACCCGGGTTTTTAAAGTGTTACCAGTAATAAGATTCTCTTCAGTACAAATATGTTTACACTGAGAACATGTACCACATCTTATAGTGCCAAATCTGACAGTCTTTCTTGTTACATTTTCAAAAATTATTTCAAGTTTGCCCCGGTCTTAAACACAAAATTGGGTCTGGAACCCACAACAGACCACAACTTTAAATTATTCCTCAATATTGCCCAGTTATTTTCAATAATCTTCTTTACCTCATTGGCCTTACTAAAATAAGGGACCACCATAGCTCTCTTAAATTCTTTATTCTCTTCATGTTCAGCAGGCACATTGTCCTTTATTCCACCTGGGTTGCCCAATAGGGGTTTGTACTTCACTCCCCACTCTTTTTTAACATATTCTAAATTTTCTTGAATAATCTTATTGGGGTAACCTCTTTCCTGAAATAATTTAACTACTTTCTGCAGTTCTTCCTCCACATCCTCTCTATGCGATGTCATTCGGGCAACTCGAGTAAGTTGTCCTTTAATAATACTCTTTTTCTGATGTGGTGGGTGACTACTAGAATACTCTAGATATGAGTTACTAAAAGTGGGTTTTCTGAACACCTTAGATTTGAAACCCTTATTCCCCTTCTGAATAAAGGTGTCCAAATAATTAATGCCACTTTCACTATATGCAAAGGTAAACTTAAGAAACCCGGTGTACCATTCAAATACTCAACAAATTCTTGAATCTTATTCTCTGGGCCCATATCATCCAGGAACCTGACATAAAGATTCATATAACCAAAATATTCACTTGTATAAACCTTACTTTTATCCCCACTCGAGAAGGACTAGATTAGCATAAATGGGGCACAAGAGACCCCCATAACTTGACCTTTGTGTTGTTTAAATATTTTCCTTCAAAGGTTAGATAATTGTGATCCAGCACTGTTTCCATAAAATCCATAATCAAATTAATTTTGTCTTCTGTTAATGTGGTGTTTTTGTGCATGCTAATCTTAAATAATTCCAGTCATTCCTGTTTGGGAATTGAAGTATACAAATCTGCTATGTCCACAGTAATAAAAAATACATGTTGGTCCCACAGTGAATCTACAATCCTTCCAAGGAAGTCCCAAGAGTCCTTAACTAAATGTTCTGCATTAATAACTGTCTTTTTTTACCCATTTGTCTATCACAACCCCAAAGGGGTATTTTGATACCCGCCCTGACACTATGGGCCTGAACATGAGCTTATCTAGCCTCTTATGTGTCTTTGGGATCACAAACATAGTGGCCACAGTTAGGTTCTTCACTTTCAAAAAACTATATAATTCAGATGAAATCATCCCCTTAGTTAAATACTCTTCCAAATAAAAATCAATAAGCTGTTGGCTGATATTAATCTCATTAATAGAAGATGGGAAATAAGTGGACAAATCATTAAGCATTTCAAAAATATCCTGAGAGTATTGAATGGCATCATATATTACTGTGCCACCCCCCCCTTATCAGGCCACATAACTCTTATGCCTATATCATTCCTTAGCTCATTCAGTAATTCATATTCTTTTAACACTGGAAAACTAAAAAACTGCTCCAAACCAAGACCAAAAGACACAGACACCACAGGTTAGCGCTTTCATTCACTTTAATATGCTGTGAACTTCATCAGAAAACACTCTAACCACCCTAAAACAGCATTTAAATACTTAATTAGCAGTCACATGACTGAATAATTATAATTAAAAAGAAAGCTCCTTTTTGTAAATGCAAAATAATACATACAAAAATCCATATAGTGGAAATCATAGAAATAGAAAACATAATTAAAATGTTTTGTACATTCTAATAAGTATCATACAATGAAGTTTTAAAAAGCTTACAACTTGGTTTGCAAAAAGCACTTTAAGTTAATGGTGTCATTTAGACCTGGTGCATTATCTGCACCCAAGGAAATTTGCCATAGAGATTCTTTACATTCTAACAAGGTTTTATAATCACCCGAAAAAGTTTCTTGACTAACAGTGTCTATCACTGAAAAAACAAACTTTTTGAAGTCAATACAGATACCAGCATGTTTTGCCAAAGCATTGGTTTGTTCTTTTTTCTTAATTGCTAAAAGATGTTCATAAATGCGTCTTTTTAAACACCTAACAGTCTTTCCTATGTAAAAACTTGGGCAGGATAAACATTGTGCAACATATGCTACCATTTCACTTTGACAAGTGTAATATCCTTTGGCCCAAAAAGTTCTTTTTATGTGACTAAATTCTACTGAAGACGTGTTACTGATGTACCTACACTGTCTATAAGAATTACAAGAATAACTACCTTTTTTCTGAATGAGTGCACTTTTTGTGTCACTTTTTTTGTTGCAACCCTGTTCTACTAAACTCTTAACGTTTGTAACTTTTTTATAAGTGAACAGGGGTCGCAGTCCTATAATCTTGGTTTAATCAACATTGCCTAGTACAATTTTCCAGTTGTCAACTATAATTTTTCTAATGGTCTACATCTCATTAACTATAGGAAGTGGAAATGAGCAAGTAAAGCTATTGTTCAAATTCTTAGAGTGGTCACGAATACCCTGTCCTTCATTCAATGCTTCAAGTTGGGTGTGACCTCTCAAAATTGGACTTGCCTTCCCGTCTCTTAACTTTAGAACTTCATTTTCTATTTGCTTCAGCCATAATCTGTCATAACCTCTAGCCTCAAATAAAGTTATCAGAATTTCCATTTCTTTTGTAAAGTCAGTGTCTAATGTAGTTAACCTACTAAGTCTAATTAGTTGTCCTTTAACAACACCCTTTTTCATATGAGGAGGATGGAGGCTGTCTCTATGTAGATATTGATTAGCAAACACTGGCTATCTATAAATGCTACTAATGAACTGTTTGGACTGAAAGTCAAATGTCAAATTCAAATCCAAAAAGTTGAGACTACAACCAAAACGACTGATGGTGAACTTTATGAAGTCAGTGGAATTGTTTAAGTCAGAAACTAGCATTTCAAAATCTTCATAGTTACCTTGCCAAAGAAAAAGGAGATCATCAATGTAACGGCGATATATCAGTATCCTATCAAACAACCTGTGTTTAATAAGAAACTTGTTTTCCCAATTCGCCATCACAAGGTTAGCAAAAGCAGGGGCAACTCCAGCCCCCATAGCTACTCCTGATGTTTGTTTGTACAACTGTTTATTGAATTTAAAAAAATTATTGTCAAGAACAAGATCCATTAGTGCACAAACAGTAGTTACCTTTGTATTGTCAAAATCAGTGTTTATAGTTAAGTATTCTCTCAGAAATTCCAAGCCTACTTCCTGATCAATGCAGGTGTAAAGAGAAACTATGTCCAAAGAAGCAAAAACAAAAGTACTATCTGGTAATGTAAAGTCCCGTAGAATTTTTAATAAATGCCATGAATCTTTCAGGTAATGTTTCGAAGCTTGCATCACAGGATTTAAAAGAAAATCCAACCAAATGGACAGTGTTTCTGTCTTAGACTTTGTTGCAGATATAATTGGTCTAAAAGGGGGATTAACATTTTTTTTTGTATCTTTGGAATACCAAAGAGTACTGTCATTTTGGGAAATTCAACTTGTAAATAAGCATACGTTTGATAGTCTATTTCTCCTTGACAAAACATGTCAAACAGTAAGGTGTCCAATTTCAGATAACTATTTTTAATAGTGGACAACTCTACCCTCTGATATGTGTCATTGTCTTTTAACATTTCTTCCATTGCTTTAATGTAGTCTTTTGTATCCATAATAACAATTTTCCCCCCTTTATCTGCTCTCATAACCCTTACTTGGGTGTTAGTGCACATACTTTTAAGTGCTTTTTCTTCCAAATCAGTTAAATTGTGGACCCTGTTTTCAGGCTTTAACTGTCTAAAACTAGATTCACATATGTTTTGGAAGACCTGTAAAGTTCCTAACAATGGTGGATTGTAAGTACTACATTTTTTAGGCATTTGAGAGACATTAACCTGGTTGTCTACGTTAACATCCTGCATGACATAACTCAAATTCCTCCTCTCTTTACTGATTCACCCATTTTATTCTCCCTAACGATGTACCCACTGTTCTCATTGTAATCTTTTAAATCTCTCTCCATCTTCTTCCACTTTTTTTCAAACAATTTGTTACTATTAAAATCCACACTTATCTGCCTATAATACAAGCCTTCATATTCTGGAAATAAAGGGTCATCCTTAACCTCTTGAATTAATTTTTCCGTTTGCCCTATGAGCAAGCTCAACTTTGCATCATTTCATTTAATCATTTTTTCCAACTGTGGCCACTGTCTTTGGGATCCCAAAGACACATAAGGGGCTAGATAAGCTCACTTTAGGCCCATAGTGTCAGGGCGGGGATCAAAAACATACCCCCTTTGGGGTTGCGATAGACAAATGGGTAAAAAAGACAGTTATTAATGCAGAGCATTTAGTTAAGGACTCTTGGGACTTCCTTGGAAGGATTGTAGATTCACTGTGGGACCATCTTCTTCCACTTTTTTTCAAACAATTTGTTACTATTAAAATCCACACTTATCTGCCTATAATACAAGCCTTCATATTCTGGAAATAAAGGGTCATCCTTAACATCTTGAATTAATTTTTCCGTTTGCCCTATGAGCAAGCTCAACTTTGCATCATTTCATTTAATAATTTTTTCCAACTGTGGCCACTGTCTTTGGGATCCCAAAGACACATAAGGGGCTAGATAAGCTCACTTTAGGCCCATAGTGTCAGGGCGGGGATCAAAAACATACCCCCTTTGGGGTTGCGATAGACAAATGGGTAAAAAAGACAGTTATTAATGCAGAGCATTTAGTTAAGGACTCTTGGGACTTCCTTGGAAGGATTGTAGATTCACTGTGGGACCAACATGTGTTTCTTATTACTGTGGACATAGCACAGTTGTATACTTCAATTCCCAAACAGGAGGGAATGGAATTATTTAAGATTAGCATGCACAAAAACACCACATTAACAGAAGACAAAATTAATTTGATTATGATTTTATGGAAATAGTGTTGGATCACAGTTATCTATTCTTTGAAGGAGAATATTTTAAACAACACAAAGGTGTAGCTATGGGGGTCATTTATGCTAATCTAGTCCTTCTCGAGGGGGAAAAAAGTAAGGTTTATACAAGTGAATATTTTGGTTATATGAATCTTTATGTCAGGTTCCTGGATGATATCTTTATTTTATGGAAGGGCCCAGAAAATAAGATTCAAGAATTTGTTGAGTATTTGAATGGTACCACCGGGTTTCTTAAGTTTACCTTTGCATATACTGAAAGTGGCATTAATTATTTGGATACCTTTATTCAGAAGGGGAAATAAGGGTTTCATATCTAAGGTGTTCAGAAAACCCACTTTTAACTCGTATCTAGAGTATTTTAGTAGTCACCCCCCACATCAGAAAAAGAGTATTATTAAAGGACAACTTATTCGAGTTGCTCGAATGACATCGCATAGAGAGAATGTGGAGGAAGAAATGCAGAAAGTAGTTAAATTATTTCAGGAAAGAGGTTACCCCAATAAGATTATTCAAGAAAATTTAGAATATGTTACAAAAGAGTTGGAAGTGAAGTACAAATCCCTATTGGGCAACCCAGGTGGAATAAAGGACAATGTGCCTGCTGAACATGAAGAGAAAAAAGAATTTGAGAGAGCTATGGTGGTCCCTTATTCTAGTAAAGCCAATTAGGTAAAGAAGATTATTGAAAATAACTGGGCAATATTGAGGAATAATTCAAAGTTGTGGTCTGTTGTGGGTTCCAGACCCAATTTTGTGTTTAAGATTGGGGCAAACTTGAAAAAATGTTTTAAAAATGTTCCAAGAAAGACTGTCAGATTTGGCACTACAAGATGTGGTACCTGTTCTCAGTGTAAACATATCTGAACTGAAGAGAATGTTACTATTGGGAGCACTTTAAAAACTCGGGTTAAGTTTGGGTGGGGCAATTGTCAAACTACAGGTGTGATATATTTGGCCATGTGTATATCCTGTTTCAGTTTTTACGTAGGTAAAACTGAGAGAAGGTTGAGGGACAGGATATATGAACACATGTACCAAATATCCACCTGTAATCATAATAATGCCTTGTACAAACTTTCCTGCACTTGTAGTAATTTTGTTGGATTCAAGTTTGGTATTTTTTGAAAAAGTGTTACCAAACCCCGGGGGGGGGGGGGTGATTTTAGAAGTCATATTGAGGAAAGAGAAGATAGATGGCAAATTAAATAACAGGCCAGTCAAGACTCAGGATTAAATGAAATGATCTCTATTAAGCCCATATTGAATAGGAAGGCTGCTTTTTTAAAATATGTTTTTAAAAAAAATGCTTTTTTAAAAATAAAAATAATGTTTTTTTGTATGTTATTTTCTTGTTTTAAAAGTGCATTTTTCGAATGTTTTAATAATTTATATGGTTTCACACAGGGTTTAGTGTATGTTTCTTTAAGATGTACTTAATTAATGATGTCATTAAAATGGGGGAAGTATTTAAGGAAAATGTATGGGTTTAATATTAGATTCTGATGAAGTCCCTGTTTGGAAGGAAGAAAGCGCTCAATTGGAGAATTATTTTTGGTGGAATAATAAACTGTTGTTTGTTCTTTATCTGTGGTGCAACAGTGTTTATTCTTGTGAACAAAAGGAAGAAACGTTTGTCCAAGGGTAAAAGGGAACAAATTCCAAATTGGAAAAACTCCCTCCTTAGCCTAAACAAGCAAATTAGATCACTAGTGAAAACCCTCAAGACAAATTTTGAATCGAAACTAGCCTCCATAACAAAGAGAAACCATAAAGTCTTCTTCAGTTATGTCAGGAACTTCCGTGGCAAAGCCCAAGTTTCTTTCGAATTAGTACTTAACAGTATCACTTACACTGATCCTGTTGACTTAGCCAACCTGCTAGCAAATAGGTTCAGCACAAATGTCCCCCCATCCCTGCCAAAGGCCCTTTTGACATCCTCAATACTTGTCCCACACCTCACATCTCCGTAGATCAAGTGTTATAGGCTTTATCCAAGGCAAAGAACACCGCTTCCATGGGACCTGATAGTATCCCAGGATGTATTCTGCACCATCTCCAGCAAGAACTGGTTTCTCCATTGAGTACCCTATTCAACCACAGCCTAAGTACTGGCTTCATTCCAGCAGAGTAGAGAAGTGTCACTTTCATCCCCTTGCACAAAGGTAGTGTCACTACTGACCCTGGAAACCATCACCCCATTAGCTTGACAAGTCTGATCTGTAAAGCCATGGAGCACATTACCATGGATCTCATAAACAAGGACAAAGCCAATTTCCAAGCACTTGACCCCGCCCAGTTCAGATTTGTCAAGGGCAGATCTTGCCTGTTGAACCTGGTTGACTTCTTTGAGACTGTCACCAAGGCCACGGATGAGGGAAAGTCAGCACATACAGCTTAGCTTGACTTGGCTAAGGCCTTTGACCCAATACCACACTCTGGCATCATTGAAAAGCTAACACAACTTGGAGTATATCCCTATCTCATCAGGTGGGTGGCCAACTGGCTCAATGACAGGACCCTCAAAATCAAAATAGGCACCTTCAATTACTAGTGGAGTTCTCCAGAGATCTATCCTGGGACCCCTACTGTTTGGCATCTATTTCTCAGAGGTCCAGGCAAAGAAAGGACCTGTGGCTGACCAAGTTTGCAGATGACTGTAAGTTGGGTGCTGTCATTGACTCCCCAAATTATGTTAACATACTGCAAGAGGGTCTCACAGCAACTAAAGACTGGTGCCAAAGTCATGGCCTCCAGCTAAATACAAAAAAAGTATCATCATACCATTCGGCAAAAACATGACCCCTACTGATTACCACATCAATGGCAACCCCCTAAGCACACAACCTGGTGGTGAGAGATCTGGGCTCTCAGGTTATGAGAGACAGGAAATTCACCCCAGGGATCACATCAGTAGCCCTGCTAGACAGGGGTCCAGGAAAGTAAATATTTGTGGGAAGCAATAGCCAGGGAATTGTTATGGCTAGGCTTGTATAGGCCTTTGGGCCGATAGCCTAGTACCTTCCTATGAACACATTACACACACAGCTATCTGAGGAGGAGCAGCTGATCTGTGATATATAGCAATAAGTAGACTGTTTTTTTTTTTGCTTATTTGTAGCAGTTACTGCTTATTCTAGATATTTATAGTAATTTTATTGTATACTGCATACTTGTACTGTACTTCATAGCTATTGGCTCACTTGTGATAACATTTCTGTAGTGTTTTCTGCCTAAAATAGTTTAGGTTGCAGCTGTAATATTGTCCATATTCCTGATTGTGTTTGTGATAAACATTTCTGCAGTGTGTTCTGTCTAAAATAGTTTAGGTAGTAGCTGTAATATTCTCCATATTCCCGATTGTCTTGTGGGCCTAGTTGTTTGTTAGAGGCTGTTTTCTGAGCTCATTGTCCAGGCCATCTTAATTAGCAAAGACCATCCCCCACTTCAGTGACAGTTTAGTGTTTATGGTCATTGTCTAGCTGGGTTACCAGGGCTACGGCTTGGAGAAAGCACATCACTGCTTTTGAGCTTTTTTTAAAGTTGTTTGAGGTTTCAACTTTCTTTTAAGTTAACTTGAGTGTTTCAGCCATTACACACAGAGTTATCTGAGGAGGAGCAGCTGATCTGTGATATATAGCAATAAGTAGCCTGTTTTTTTTTTTTTTTTGCTTATTTGTAGTAGTTATTGCTTATTCTAGATATTTATAACAATTTTATTGTATACTGCATACTTGTACTGTATTTCATAGCTATTGACTCACTTGTGATAAACATTTCTGTAGTGTTTTCCCACCCTCCCTACCTACTGGCATCTTGCCTTTATACCTGCTGGCCTTGCAGTTACCCACCCCTACTCTAAATTTGATCTTGGACACTCCTCCCAGTCCATCGTCATTAGCTCATTCTACCTAATACAGAGAAAACATCTGAGAAGGCCAACGCACTTAGTTTCTTTTCTTCTGTTCCTCCTTTCTACCTTTCTTAAAAAAAAAATTGTCTGAATATCCTTGTGTTCTGACTGTGCTTCTCAAACATTTTGGAAATATAGAATATATTTTAGTGCATTTATTAAAACTGCATTTGCCTTAATATTGCTACAACTCAAGTGCTCTAGGTTGCACTGCATCTGAATTGTTTTAGCTGCTTTTCTTTATATATAGACTTTTCTGTATATGTAGACTAGCTACTTATTCTACTGTATTACTGCCTCTTAAACCATTTTTCAGTTGTGCACTTGCCTTGCTTCATTTCAAAAGTTTTAAATTGCTAATTTTGTACAGTTCTAATTGTATTTACTGTTTAGGGCTACACAAGTGTATTAGCATTTTCTGTGTTTATTTAGTGTATTACTGCACTGTTTAGCCTGTTTTAACAAAAAAAAAAAAAATATCTTGTTTGCTTGTTTCCCGCCTTTCCTAGCTGGTATATTCCAGATCCCAGGCTTTGCTGGTTTCAGGACTTTATTTTCTCTGTTCAGAGCTATCAAAGACCTTGCTGTGGTAGAGGGAAGTCCTAGTCCTTACCAGTGGTTGTGGTGAGCATTGTACTGCCTGTCTAACACTAGAGGAGTGGTTTCCAGCTCTGAAATTGTAATTTTAGCCATTTTGGGCTGATTTCTATCCCCTTTAACTTTCTGGCTAAAAACCATGCGTGTTTGTGCATTTTTCGCATCCTGCAGCACTGCGCGGCTACGGTTAAACTATTCCAGGTGTCAGAAAATCTGCTCTTCAAACTTTCCCTTACAACTATCTGGTTTCTCAGTAGCAGCACTAAAATCTGAACCCCTGTGACTAGCACTTGCTCTAGAACCTGCTGGTAAGCACTAGGAAGCCTTAAACTGATACAAGCACTCAATTCTCCTTGTTAATAAGGAGAAATTAATCATAGGCACTAAACAACCTACAACTGGAAAGTACCTTGCAAAGGTAAGGGAAAACAGCTCTTGTACTTTACAAAAAAAGCACCTAAACAGGCATGTCCAAGGGTCAGCTTCCAGTGATTTCTCCTGTCCACCTGGTGAATCTGGGCATACTGGGGCAATGCAGCAACTGCCTCATGTACATAGACAACCCTCTCCTCCTACCACCCAATACTATAACCTGCGTGAGATGGACTTACATAGCCAAACTGGAAGCAAAGCTCTCTCCAGCCAAGATTGTGCTAGACAGTCAAGAGGAGAAGGTTAATACCTGCACTACATCTCAAACAACACATAGCCCTTCAAAACCCACACCATCAACACCTACACATGGCAACACTAAACCCACATATGCAGAGGCCCTTAACATTAACCTGCCCAAGCAACAAGGACCTCTGAAGCTAAAACACAAACAAATTCCAGTCACAACCAAAGTGACACATAGCTCACAATACCAGTGTGCCACCCAACAACAGCCCCTAAGGCAAGACAATGTACCCAACACTTTAGTCATAGGTGACTCTATAGTCAGGCACACTTGATGTCCCACTCACCAGGCTGAACAAGGAGAAAATTACAGTCAGCTGCCTGTCGGGTGCCAGGATCTGCCACATAACGCATGCACTCAAGTCATTCCACAACAAGTACAAATACGACTCTGTCATTGTCCATGTTTGAGTGAATGACTTGAGACGTACCTCCCTGGACTAGAAGAAAAGAGACATGAAAGAGCTCTTGGATCATGTGGCCCAGGCAGGTATGACCCTAGCCCTGAGTAGCATCCTGCCTTCGCTCAGAATGATACCACAGTATAAGGACAAAATGATTGACTTCAACAACTGGCTAAGCTTCTGGTGTCATTCAAAGGGGATCCAGTATCCATCTGCCTGGGATGACATGATCGACAAACCACGATACTTTGCCAGAGATGGTCTGCACCTGTCACCCCTGGGATTCTGGTTACTGGCTAAAGCTCTTGCCACCCCTATAGTGCCTTTTTTAGGCAAGGTTCAAAGGACAGTACCACCACAGTAACAGATACAAGCATGCAAAATCTGAAGGTAATGCTACTCAATGCTAGAAGTCTAAACCTCAAAATGCACTCTCTCGAGGCACTCGTAAAAATGGAGAACATCGGTATCTGTGCAATAACTGAGACCTGCTTCAAGGCTCCAGAGAGCACCCCTGCAATACCAGGCTACAACTCTTACCACACTTTTCGGCCACCAGACCAAGACTGAAACACTAAAGTTGGAGGAGTGTCCACATTCACCAAGGATATTCACACCTCCAGGCTAGTTGCCCAACATAATGCATCTGAAATTCTCCAGGTGCAACTAACACTAGGTAAGACTGCAATTCAAATTGTAGCTTGCTACAGATCCCCCACCATGCCCCAAGATTCTCACTACACCTTTCTAAACATACTGGAAAATATTAAGATACAACCAAACACCCTAATACTAGGTAATTTCAACTACCCTGCCATTAACTGGGAAAACTACTCGAGTACCAATACCTTTTCCCAACGGTTCTTGTAATTCATAAATTCCAATGCCCTGGACCAACTAATCCATTGTCCCACCAGGGGCTCCAATATCCTAGACCTGGTAATCACCAACATGGGAGATAGATGCTCCACACCAGTGGTCACCCCCTCATTGGTCAGGTCTGACCATAAGCAAATCACCCTTGACATCCACATCCCACCCCCCCAGTAAGGAAACCGCCGTAAAAAAACTTCTCCAAAGCCAACTTCATGCTACTCAAGTCTGAAGTGACAAACTTCATGACACCCATGCAGACGGGAGCTGAAAGTTCAACTGCTGAATCCTACACTAAGGCACTGTACGAGCACATCCACTTGTGCATGAATCGTGCCATCCGAAATATAGAGCCAAGATGCTCTCCTCCAAAAAAGGAAGCCAATCTGGTGGTCCACTGCCATAAACAAACTAAACAACAGAAGAAAGAAACTGTTGCAGAAAAGAGGAAAATCCCAGGATGCAAAAAACTCCATTACCAGCCTCAGAAAGAAGCTGAGATCACTCATAAAATCCTCCAAAGCTAGTTACAAAAAGAAAATTGCCAAAGATTCCAAAGACAACCACAAGCATTCTATAGTTATGTCAAGAATCTAAATGGCAATGCTCAGATATGCTCTGAGATACAACAGAATGGCATTTAAATATACTGATCCCAAGGATATTGCCAACATCCTGGCAGATTGATTTAGTGCCAACTTCACCCCCCCTCTCACCCCCTAAAGGGCTCATCTCAATACCAAAAGATTGCCAAATTCCTTTAATCATGGCCACACAGGTAGAAACCGCACTCTCCAAAGATACGAATACAGTATCCATGGGACCAGATGACATCCCGGGCTGTGTACTACGTGAACTACAAAATGAACTGGCACCTCACCTAAGTGTCATGTTTAACCATAGCCTCACCAAGCTTCGTGCCCACTGAGTGGTGCACAGCTACAGTTATCCCACTCCACAAGGGGGGATCCACCTTGGATCCTGGGTACTGCCATCCCATCAGTCTGATGAGCCTGATCTGCAAGGGCATGGAACGCATTATCATGGAACTCATAAACAAAGACATTGGCAACCTTCAAACACTCGACCCCACCAAGTTTGGCTTTGTGAAGGGCTGATCTTGTCTCCTGAACCTGATTGACTTCTTTAAATCAGTCTCCAGAGCTGTGGACGATGGTAAGGTGGTCCACACAGCCTATCTGGACCTCGCCAAGGCCTTTGACACCATCCCCCACTCTGGAATCATAGATAAACTTACTAAGCTGGGCATAAATCCCTACAAACCCAGACTGTAAAAGTAGCCGACTCCAAATCCAGCACCAGACAAGTGGAATACCTCAGGGTTCAGTTTTGGGACCGCTGTTGTTTGGCATCTACTTCTCTGAAGTACAGGCCAACACTAAGGGACTCTGGCTAACAAAGTTTGCAGATGACTGTAAACTGGGAGCCATTACTGAATCCCCAAATGATGTGGATATTCTACAAAAGAGCCTTATAGAAACAGATGCTTGTTGCCAGAGCCATGGGCTCAAGCTTAATGCCAGGAAATGTATAGTTATCCCCTTTGGGAAAAAACATGTACCCATGAATTACCACATAGGTGGCAGTACACTAAACACTGAAAGTGTGATGAGAGACTTCGGGACACAGGTGGACAGTGGTCTCACCTTCGATAACTTCGCCACAACAATCAGGAAATCCTTCTATGTGGCACACCTCATCACTACGGGCTTTTCATCCAGAAAAAAGGAGGTCATTGTCCCACTGTACTCATCCCTCATTAGACCCATTATAGAGTACAGCGCCCCATTTATGTACCTCACAAGACATCTGCAACAGCTGGAAAGGCCACAGAAATACCTCACTAAAAGAATCACAGGCCTAAAGTAGATGCCCTATGCTGACCGTCTAAAAAAACTCCAGCTATACTCTGTGTCATATCGTTTACTCAGAGGCGATCTCTGCTTAACAAACAAGGCCATGTCAAACCCTGAGCTGTTGGACATGCTCCACTTAAAGAAATCCCAATCCCTCGGAGCCACACGCTCCAGGGATCTAAACCTTGTCATCACAATAAACAAAACATGCTGGAGGAATAGGTTCCTGACACAGAGACTCCCTATACTCTGGAATAGACTGCTCATACATGTCAAGCAGAGCACCTCATTGGCCCTCTTCAAAAGGACCCTTGACGATTGGACGGGAGATAGGAAATTTACCCCGGGGATCATTTATTTATTTATTTAAATTTGTTGACCGGGAGTGTCCGACTGGACGTGGGTCCATTTTCAGCGGAGGCCCGGGGAGAAAAGCTCCACAGTAAAATAAACAGACAGTAGTTACATTGGATTACATAGCAATTAACAATTTAACATAGAAATTACTTACAACATATTTACAGATGAAGAATATAGTACATCAGTAGACAACTAGAATCTTTATCTGTGAAGTACATAACAGGCATTAACAAATGTAACAATGAGAAGTTCCTGCTGTATAATAAGTACTAGGCTTATGAGCATCTGAGCTTGCTATCATCAAGGTAGTTAGTGGAGGTGAAAGAAAGGTAGTAGTTGGATGGGGTGGATGATATTAGAGTGGGAGTTGCAAGGGCATAGCCAGCATGTTTTTAGGTGCGCTTTTAATAAAGTTTTGAAGTTGGTGCATGATGGTACGGAGGTAATTGTGGGTGGGAGTGAGTTCCATAATTTGGCTATGGCGCAAGAGAATAGTGCTTCACCAGCAGAGTTACTTGCTTTAGTGATCTGCAAGTGATTTTTGTTGCTGGATCTTAGTGGTCTGGTGGTGCGATAGGGTTGGAGTAGATTCTGGAGGGATGGGACATTTAGTGGATGGTTTACTAGTTTGTGGGCGAGTGAGAGTTGATACCACTGAAGGAGGTGAGGGAGTTCAAGCCAGCCCAGTTCAGCAAGTGAGAGACAGTGGTGACTACGGTAGGATGCCCCTGTGGCGAATTTGGCGATTTTGTTGTAGCAGGTCTCTAGCTTGTTTAGATCACATTGCCTTAGGTTGGTATATACTGGAGAGGCATAAAGTAGGGTGGAGATAAGGTGGGAATTTGTTATTGAAATCTTTGCTGCTTTGGTGAGAAATTGTTTATTTCTATATAATGCTCCTAGTTTTTTGTGGACTTTTTTTATGGTCATGGATATGTGAATGTCAAATTTTAGTTTATTGTCTATTTCCACTCCTAGCAATTTGGTGTGTTCAGCTGGGTATATAGTGGTGTTGTCTTTTGCTGTGATGTTAAAGTGAGAGTTGTTTTGAGTATGTTTGGTGGGTTGGAAGATGAGTAGTTTAGTTTTGTTTGGGTTGAGTATTAATTGGGCATCGGATAACCATGTTTCAACAAGGAAAAGGCTTCCTGTGTGACTTTTTGCAGTTTGGGTAGGGACTGGGCTGAGCAGATGATGGTTGAGTCATCTGCGTATTGGATGAGTGTGCCATGTTTGGTGGCAGAGGCTAGATTATTGGTGTAAACAGAGAAAAGTAGGGGTCCAAGGGTGGATCCTTGGGGAACCCCTATGGAGACAGGTAGTTGGGGAGATATGTCATTCTGCCATACAACAGATTGTTGGTGGTCACACAGGTAACTCTGAAACCAGTTGGTGACCGATTGTGAGAAGGATAGGTTATTGAGGACAGAGATAAGTTGTTTGTGTGGGACCATGTCAAATGCTTTAGATAGGTCTAGGAAAGTAGCAGAGGAGAGATGGCCATTGTTTTTATGCTGAAGGATAGTGTTAGTAAAGGAGAGTAAGGCAGTGGTGGTGCTATGGTTTGGTCGGAAACAATGCTGAGCACTGGAAAGGAGGTTGTTAGTAAGGAGGTAGTGTGAGACCTGAGAGTGTATGCATCTCTCTAGTATTTTGGAGAGTGGAGAGAGAACAGCTATGGGGCGGTAATTGGTTAGTTCTGCAGAGGGTCCGCCTTTGTGGAGGGGAATTATATGTGAGACTTTCCACAATGTGGGAACGTAACTCTCTGACAGAGATCGGTTAATCAAGATGGATACTGGGTAGGCCAGAGCATCAGCTGCGATTTGTAGGTATTCACTTGGGAGGTTGTCTGCTGCTAATTTGGTGGGTTTAAGTTTAGTTAAGAGTTTTTTATGTTGGAGGTAGGTACAGGAGAAAAAGAGAAGGCAGTGGGGAGATTACTAGTTGAAGGTGTGGGTTGGAGGGGAGGGGGTTGTGTTGTTTAGCTAGTGATAGTATGGTTTGGGTGAAGTGTGTGTTGAATGAGGTAGCAATATTTTCTGAGGAGTGAGGTATGTTAGGAGGAGGGGTACTGACTTTACCTGGGTGGAGGATGGAGTTTATGGAGGACCAGAATTGTTTGCGGCTGTGTTCTGAGGAGTCTAGGGCAGACTGGTAGTATTGGAATTTGTCCCGTTTTATTAGCTTTTTGACTCTATTGCATAGTTCTAGGGATTACTGTCTAGCTGTGGGGGGTTTGGTTTTGCGCCAGTGCTCCCAGGCTTTATCCCTGTTTTTCATTTCTGACTTAGTGGTTTTCTGTAGCCATGGGGAGGGTTGTGCTTTGGTTCTGGAAAATCTTATGGGGGCATGGTAATTAAGGATGTTCAGGAAGGTAGTATTAAAAAATTCAACTGCGTCATCTAGACTGAGGCACTTTAGAGCATGCCAGTTACATTCTTTGAGGGATGAGATGAATGTGAGTGGGTTAAAGTTTATTTTTTTACGTATTTGACGATAGATGACAGGTTTAGCTTGGTACAGGTATTTTTTGAGTAGGAATGTTGGGGAGTGATCACTGAGGCTATCTGATAAGCAGCCTGTTATATATATCATGTCAGTCGCCCTGCTAGACAGGGGTCCAGGGAAGTAAATACTGTGGGAAGAAATATCCAGGGAATTGTTATGGCTAGGCTTGTATAGGCCCTAGGGCCGATAGCCTAGTACCAACCTATGAACCTCACTTTTGACCATCATGTGGCAGCAGTGGTTAGAAAAGCCTTTTACTTGGTTCAGCTCATAAGTAAAGGGATTGTATCCAGAAAAAAGGAGGTTATTACTTCTCTATACTCCTCCCTCATTAGACCAACAATTGAGTATAATGCCCCATTTGGGATCTACCTCTCCAAACATCTGCACCAACTGGAAAGGCCACTAAAATATCTCACAAAGAGAATACATGGTCTCCAACAGCTGTCCTATGCAGACAGGCTCAAATCACTATCACTCTACTCGGTATCATACAGATTGCTCAGGGGTGATATGTGTCTCGCCTACAAGGCAATCTCGGACTCTGTCCTACTAGAGATGCTCCATATCCATAAGTCTAACTCCTCATGCACTACCCGCTCAAAAGGCCTGAATCTAGTATGCGACATCAACAAAACTTGCTAGAAAGACAGGTTTGTCTCCCAGAGGCTGCCCCATCTCTGGAATAGACTTCCCATACACATTAAACAGAGCACCTCACTGACCCTCTTCAAGCGCAACCTTGATGAGTGGATGGGAAACCACAAATTTGTCCCAGGTTTCCACCTGTGTCCCTCACTGACAGGGGCAACAGGTGCTGACTGAGGTTTTTTTGGGGGAGATAAACTCTTGGCTAAGCTTGGAAAGGGCACCAGGGCCATTAGCCTAATAACCACCTATGAATTCTATTTTGAAAGTTTTCATCCAGAAAAGTGGGTAAAGCTAATTCTGCATCTACTGTTTTTTGTTTCAACTTGGCACCACTGTAAATTCAGTTGCATTTTTCTGCACAGCTAAATGGATAATTGACTTTCCAAGATGGCTGCACACTGATCAGTAACTTAATTTCAGTTCTCCCAGTGTGAATAAAGAAACTGAGAGATAAGGCCCAGGAACTCATTCACTTTTAGTAAATTCAGTTATTGGCTAGTAAGTACACTGCCTGTATGCCAGCAACAAAGAAACTAAGAGCCTGAAAGAAAATCAAATAGAAAAGGTGAAGAGAAAACACTGACTTGGAAGAATCCTGCAGCTGTTTAGCAAAAAGCAATTCAAGCACCAGCTTTGGTGCAAGACATGGCTTCCAGTAATCTAGAAGAAAAAATAAGACAAATATGCTCAGGGCTGATTAAAATAAATGAAACATTGAAGGAGTACATCAACTCAAATAGCAAAAGGCTGGAAAAAATAGAAGGAGCTTTAATCAGATCTTCAGATGAACTAAAAAAACTGCAAACATCAGAGGTTGAAATGAAGAAAAGACTGGTGAATATGAGACTGCTCAAGAAGACATTTAAAAAAATGATAGAATTAGAGGACAAAGCTTAAAAGGAAAACTTGATTTTCTGCTGTACCAGAGAAACTGAAAGGAACAAACTGTATTAATTTTATGAAGGCACAAATAAGCAGCTGGACTGGTATTCCACAGCTGGATTTGTTAATTGAAAGGGCACATTGTGCCTATATTTGAAACCTGACCATAAAAAGCAGTCAAGACCTGCATTAGTGAAGATGCAATCCTACCAGCGGAAAAAGTCGATCCAAACAAAACTGCTGCAGAAGGGCAAAATATTAAAAGTTGGAGACAGTAGAGTGTTTGTGGAAACTGATTATTCACAGTACAGCAGGCAGATCAGGGAATGTTGAGAGGCAAGTGTGAGATTCAAGCTGCTGTATCCAGCTGTCTTCAGGATACTTGTTTCTGGAGGATCAAAGTCATTTTTGAGCAGAACAGGCTAAGGAGGAAATACAAAAGTTTGTCCAACAAAAAGTGAGACATCAAGCAGAATGGCATTCTGCTTCTCATACTTCTGATAATAAGGCTCAGAGAGAGACTTTACTGTTGAAACCTTTTCCAATGCTCCAAAGGAAAATGCTTGAGAGACAGGAGTTGGTCAGAAGAATCTGGAGTACCTTGGAACTGAACAAGAGCCTGGGGTTGAGAGATGGACATAAACAGGAAGAAGAACAGCAATGTGGAAATTAGAGAATAAATGTGAGATTTGTGAAATATGGCTGTACAAGATAAAGAGGAAAGAATTTACTTTTGTTGACTTTGATATACATCTGTGGGACTGAAAGGCTTTTGCCTCATTTTGTGTCATTAATGTTTGGATGGACACTAAGGGGTGAGAAAGAGGAAGGAAAAAGGCAACTGTAAGTAAATATGAAAATTTCCACGATATAAATCGCATGTTCTATAGTAAAGTGCTTTCAGATACTGTTATATATGATAAACATACTAAAGTAATCTGCCTTTTTTGTTGCACTTTTTTATTATTAAGAAATGTACACATTACAGTGCCAAAAGAGTTAAAAAAGGCTGTACAAAAGCATGATTAAGTTAATAGGCTGTGATTTTGGGTTGTTGAGGTGGGGGATGGGATGTAGAGGTACACAGATCCGAATATATGCAGAGCTGATATGTTTTCTCTGCCATTTGAATAAGTGAATGTCTGGATTTAGACCCCTGGCTTAATCTAAAAGCAAGTTTTAAGTAGAAGCAACTAAATAAGAGAAAGCTGAATGGAATGAAACATTTTCCTTTAGCAATAAATGTTCAGCAAGTCTTTAGAACTCTGCTTCTGACAGCTAAATTTTTTCTGGTGTTTCCATGGAGACAAGCTGATAATAGGGCAATAAAAAGCAAGAACTCTAGTTTCTTTAAGGCTAAAAGTTAATGTTTCTGAAGGCATGTAAGTTGTCTTGCACATCTGGGAGGGGAAAAAAGATAAACAAGAACAGACAGCAATTGCTTTATGTAAGAGCACAGGCAGTAAGATACATCTTTGCATGCAGTACCTTAACTTTAGGTTAGAAGATACTTGTGTCTACAGCTGTCTGTTTATTACAAATCTTCCTTTTAGACGGGTTAACATGATTACTTGAAGATATATATATAGTTTTGTATGTTTAAATTAAGCTAGCAGGTTATGGGGATTTTTTTAGGGTTTTCATTAAAACAAAAAGTCTTGTGAGATATGACATAGGTTCAACTGGAAATTACAGGGAACAACTCTATAAAATATCAACCTGTCAAACATTAATGGGTGCATGCATCACAAAAACTGGAAAAAAAGACGTCTAAAAAAGCTGTCATATATAATAGGTGGAAATTATAACTTCTTACATTGATGATACTTCCCATATTATCATGGAACATGAATGGTCTCACAGGTATAAAAAAAGAAACAGCACTGAATTATAATAAGAAATGCAGAGTGCAAATACCAATTCTACAAAAGACACATTTGGAAAGAACTGAGCATATGAATTTGATAAAGAATGGTTTTCAATATGGATATTCAGCTGAATATTGGTGACAATGGAAAATGGGAGTACTTTAATTGCTAGAGGAGCTCCAATAGTGATAGAAGAGGGAAAAGATAATAGCAGATTTGTGGTGGTAATGGGCTACTGGAAAGGGAAGAGGATTATGCTGGCATGTATTTATATTTTACCTAAAATTGCTATTACAGAGCTTAAAAAATTTTTGGGAAAAATAATCAACTTTCAGCAAGGAATATTACTTATAGGTGGGGAATGCAATTTGATTTGCAACAGTAAGGCTGTATCTGGGGAGTAGATTTCTGAAAAAATATGAAAACATTTGGTATGGAAGAAATTAATTCAGTAGAAGGAACTTGGAGAGAATTTACATAGTATTCCCCAAAGGATAATAATCCAGCTAGACTAGACAGAAATTATATTTCACAGGAACATGTACATTTAATTGAGAGCTTTGACACACATGCAATAACTATTTTAGATGATGTCTCAATAACAAATAAAATAAAAATGCAGGATAGTGAAGTAAAAATGAGACACATTCACTTTCCCACCTACCTGTTAAAAAAACAGGAATTTAAGGAATGGGTAGTGGAAATTATTCGGGAGTTATAGTTAATGAGTGGGATAAAATGAAAGTGGAGTTTAAAAAAAGGGTAGCAATAGAAAAAGATATGGTTAAGCAGTAACAATAATTAGTTAGAGGGGCTGACGAAGATTAAAGTATTGCAGAATAAGGAGAATCACACATAAAAATAAGAGGCATATCTACAGTGTTAACGAGAAAATAAAGGAGTACCTGGATTATACATGAGTTTAGGAAAACTGCTGTTAAGCGACTGTTTTTTGATAACTCTAGAGCACAAAAAAATTTTGTACAATGAGTTAGGCAACAGGAAGTAGAAAGGGTTGTTACCAAACATAGGGAGCCTATAACAAGTAAAAAAGGCAGAGATCCTGTACAGGTATCAGAGATATTCCAGAAATTTGATGAACATTTGTATAAACCAGAGAAATGTGGAAATCAAGAAAAAGCACAAATGAAATATTTATGGATGACTTAAATATGCCAAGGTTAGAGGTAGATGAGGCTCAGCATTTAACAGTTAAGATAGGTGGAGATGAGATAAAAATGGTGATGTATAACCAATCTGCAGGAAAGTCTCCAAAATAGATGGTATTCCAGAAGAAGTTTGGAAGCTAGGAGGGAAGAAAGTGATAAAGATCTAGAAGGTTTTGTTTAACAGTATCTTAAAAGAAGGGGAATCATCAAAATCCTGGAAAATGCTGAAGTAGCTGTAATACCTAAATAGAGTAAAGACAAATAAAATCCAGTTTCATATAGGGTCATTTCAGTTTTAAACCATGATTATAAAGTGTTTTGTCTATAATAGCTAAAAGAATGGCAAATGTTTTGGCATAACTGATAGATATGGATCAATTTTTTTTTGTGAAAGGCAGGCAAACATTTGTCAACATTAGTAGAACAATGATGATCCAAAGGGAAGCAGCATGTAAGAAAATAGTGTTGTTATTGTTGGGTCTTGATGCAGGGAAAGCATTCAACAGAGTAAGCTGGGATTTTATGACAAGGGCAATGGAAGCATTTGCATTTCCTGATGCAACAATAAGGTTAATTAGGAGGATATATGAGACTTCAGAAGCAAAAATCAAAGTACAGGGTTCCTTTCTGATAAGTTGCGTCTGAACAGAGGAACCAGGCAGGAGTGCACTCTTACCCCTTTGCTATTTGGTGTGATATTTAGAACCACTGGCAAAGATAATAAGGAATTCAAGGATATAATTGGTAATTAAGAAAAGTTGGTGATATTTGCAGATGATATTATTTTGCACTTGAATAAAAACAAAAAAGGATATCTCAGTGTTGCAGAACATTCTAAGACAGCTTAAATTTTTTTCAGGATATAAAATGAATGAACATAAAACAAAGGGTATAGCTGTAAACTATGTACCTAAATGTGAATTTGTTCAGCAATACACATATTTATGTGGGACATGATAAAATAAAGTATTTAGGAGTATGTATTAAAAAAGGTTATGTTATGGCAGCTAAGGATATGTGGGAAGAGACTAAACAAAAGATAATACAGAAACTGGAAGCTCTTGCCTATAAATGTGAATAGCAAGAATCAAGCAGAATTTATTTTAATCCCTTTAGTTTTATACACAGGTCGGTCATATTTTTATCAACCAGAGGACAAGTTGTGGATAGTAATTAATACAGAGTTGAAGGACTTTATCTGGAAGCGGAAGAGGGCAAGAACCAAGTGGGTTAAGATGGCCCTTCCAATAGAACAAGGTGGTTTAGGATTACCTGATTTGAAGGGATACTTAAAGCTACTCAGTTAAGGCTCTTATACATAACACAAGCAAAAAGCAAACATTTGAAGTGGAAAGTGATGATGATGAAGCACAGGGAAAATTCAAGAAATAAGGAGAGTGTAGGGTTTAGGATGCATATCCTTAAGGAGGATAACAACAGTCATACAGATTACATTCACAAAGTAGCAGAACTAAGCCATCATGGTAATGTTGAAAACAGATTCTGCCGATAAGGATGAATGTGATAAAGGCACAGAGAATAGGCATGTGGGGGCTGACAATTACTACAGGAAACTGGGAAAGGAACCAATGTATTGGGACCAAATAATTACAGAGTGAAAGGTAACATAATGGGAATAGGCCAAGAAGACATTTGGACTGCAGGCTACAGACTGCCTTCCCTATCAGGGATTGATATCAGAGAATAAGCACAGAAAAACACATGGGGGAATCCTAGGTGTAAGACTTGCAGTGGGAGAGTTTTTAGTTGAATCTAGATAGAAGTTGCTGTTAAAAATGGGATAATTAGTAGGGCATATCAAATTTTTCATAGGTACAGAAATCAATCAGAGGAGGTTAGAAAAGATTGGGAAGAGAGACTGGACTTCACAAAGAAATAATGGAAAGATATATGTATTGCTCACAAGTATGCAGCAAAGTCTAGAAGATTTAGGAATCTTGCTTGGAAGTGTTTGTATAGGTATCTTTATACCCCAAGCAGAATCCAAAATGTCATTATTCAGGTAAATGGCAGATTTTGGAAGTGAGATAAGGAAGAAAGAGGTAATTGAGAATGTGTGTTTTGGGAGTGTAATGAGTTTGTAGACTTTAAAAATTCCCTACAGAGAGCTGGGATACAGGATCTGAATTGTCTAGACAGTAAGGCCTTGTTAAGTTTAATTCTGATGGATGCCATAAAAGCAATTACTAGAAAATGGAAAACAAAGTCTAAACCAAGTGCATTTGAAGTAGTGACTAATGTAACATAGATAAAAGAACGGGAAGTAGGATCCTTAGAAAAGGGTAGGAGCAAATTACATAGAAACAATGGAAACTGTAGGAGGAATTCATACAGAAAATGTTTTGGAGGGGGAATGACGTTAAATGGAAGGCAAGAACTGACCAATTTATGTAATGATGGATTGAATACATTGTAGAGAAGAATATATGTGATGTATAATGTTTGTAAATGTGAACATGTTAATGTGGTTTGTTTTCTTTTACGTAAATGTAAGTTTGCCTATGTCACAAATGATAATTCAATAAACACGTTTAAAAAAAATAAATGGATCATTTTCCAGTGGTGACTGCACTTTGCCACTGCTTACAAGACTCTTTGTAATCAGTGAGACAGTTCAGTTGGAAGGCTAGCTTTAGAAGTAGTGCAAGACCGCCAATGTTCCCCACATTTTGTGTTGATCACTGGAAGACATAAGTGATAATGCCAAGTGCAGTTGCATTAGTCTGCTTTGGTGATATCTGTAGGAAAGGCAGCAATAATGTAGAAACAAAATAATGCCTGACTCAAACCCCCAATAAATTTTCCAGTGAAAATACTGTGGCAAATGAATGGGCTTGGCTTTAAACATTAAACATATGTTATCACTGTCTGAATCTCTCCCTACTTCAGTAACATTCTTCCATTTTGTATTAGTGATTTTTTCATGTGCCTAACAAAAAGCTTGCTAATAAGACATGCCTATATTTAAAAATATGAGCTCCCATGCTGAAAATACACTCTGGTGACTAGCCTGAATGGTCTAAAATCAAGTGCTTGTATCATCTTGAAGTTAAGGATGCTGTTTTGAATTTCATGTGATCAGGTTACATCTTGTTAGACAGATAAAATGGAGTGACCCACTTTGGATCTTTATGCTAAGCCTGCCTATCCAACCTGAATTGTGGTTTACATCAGTTCAAACAAAATACTCAGATTTTAAAAAAAGTAACTGTGGTTAATGAATGCCAGACAGGCTTCAATAAAAAACAGGATTAAAACCAGCACACTATAACTTCTTATACAAACTCCTTAATGAATTATGTGTAGAGATATGTCAGGGATTTGTCCCCACCTTAGCCAGGATAACACAGGTTTGTTCTCAACCCTTGGTTATTAGTGCAGAGATGATGTCCTGCATTTTCTCTGGTGACCTATCTACCTACATGTAATTTTACTTTGCTTTGGATGACTTACTCGGCTTATTTTACTAGGTTATACTTATGTTCGGCCAGAAGAGAAAGGAGCATCCAGGAGGGATGCCGTCATTTTTGGGGGACGGTACATTTCTTTATTGCTGCAATGGGCCTGAGTCCCTTCCCTGCATGTTAATATCAGTGGTATGCTTGTCAGGTAATGGGGAGTAGCCGCAACATTTTTTTCCAACCTGGCCTCAGAGCAACCATGCCTGCTGTTATCCTCCCTCCCAATGGGTGGAATATTCTCTCTTTCTATCACTGTCTGAGGTCTGGTAAAGGCAAGAGCAACACTAGAGAGATGCTACCATGCTCCCTAATCCCAAGGATACAACTGTAAATCTTTAACAGACAATAAGTATATATACCAGCAATCTCATGATACTACCACAGAGCAAACTGCTAACTTGAAACATCTTGCTATTTATTTAGAGCCTGCAGTAACCTCCAATAACACAATTATCAACTATATAAAAACCAAGATAATCTAAAATATGAAAACCTGTTACAAAGCTTGACCACCTCCTCCATAAATTTATAATGGGTGCACCTTGTGACACTACGACATGCAATATCAGATCTGCAATTTCATTACCTTAACCCTATCACAAACACATGAATACTACTACATTATACTACATAATGTGTCAGTAGGAGACAACTAGCAGAGGGTTACGGCTATGAGCTGTTAATGAGCTTTATTCTGTAACTGGGTTTGATTCCCTCCACAGTCATTTGCAAACTATGTGACTTTAAGCAAGTTCCTTAAACAAAGCCCACCCAGCAGGTTTACACAGTTAATGAAGCTAATGAATAAAATAAGCTTGTCAATTCTGCTTATCCATGCAAAATGCCAACTACCTCTTCATCTCATAAGGAGCCTTCTGTCAAGTAACCAGTAAAATCCCCAAATTCTTTGTGAAGAAATGCATCAAAACTAGCCAACAAACATGCATTCAGTAATGCTCAAAACACCCTCAGACTACAAGTAAGTAGTACGACATGTCCATAGTAATACATATCCAGAAGGAGAAATAATTTTCTTGGGAACCACTCCCTGCCTATCTTGGAAGCATCCTAGACCACAAACCCTTAAAATACACCATTTTTTAAATTGAAAGATCTTTCTATGTATATCTTTGCTAGCCCATTATCTGTCCTCATGTCCAGTTTGCCTAATCTATTATCGGCCACTGTCCTCCAAACTAAAAAACACCAACAGTATTACTAATCCCACCTGTCTACCACCTCATTACTTTTTATTTAAAAAAATATTAAAATCTTTCCTTATTTCCAGAAGTGTAGCTAGGGTGGGATGAAGGGGATAGCCATCCAGGTGTAAAATGTTATGGGGTGTGACTTGCAGTAGTGCAGTATCTGCATTTACTTCCATACTATCATTTATGACTGCCATTAAGTTAATGAATTTCTCTGTCAGAACTGAAGTACTTGTTTCAGTGCTTTTGTTTGCTAGGTTTTAGCAAGCAGCTTACTGCAGATTTTAAAAGAAGAAATTACCTTTTTTTTCTTTATTTGCTGCTCCTCAGCTTATACTTGAGAAGTGAGACCTGGCCCTCCTTTATAGAGAACTGAGATTTTTAGGAGTGTCAAATCTGAGAAGAGACGTCTTTCTCTTTTTTACTCCTTAACGTGGTGTTGAGGGACAGCACCACCCATAAAGTAGACCTGGATTGCTCCCTGCTCCTGTGGTTAGGAACACTAGGAACGCAGCAACAAACTTTCCTTTTCATAATCAACTTAAGGTGTGCCAGACTGGGGAAAGGCAATGGGTGGTAGATAAGCCAGATATGGCTCTGCTTATTTTATACCTAAAAAAAGCTCCAAAACTAAAAGCTACCATATATTCCTAAAGTTCCTGACATCACAATGAACAAAACATGCTGGAGGGATAGGTTCCTGATCGAGAGACTCCCCATACTCTGGAATAGACTGCTCATACATGTCAAGAAGAGCACCTCCTTGGCCCTCTTCAAAAGGAACCTTGATGATTGGATGGGAGATAGGAAATTCAACCCGGGGATCACATCAGTTGCCCTGCTAGACAGGGGTCCAGGGAAGCAAATATTGTGGGAAAAAATATCCAGGGAATTGTTATGGCTAGGCTTGTACAGGCCCTAGGGCCGATAGCTTAGTACCAACCTATGAACCTATAAGATTTACTCAAATTCAGCTGCATCAGTACACACATTTTTGCTATATCATTCCACAATGCAGCATACTCTCAGAGAAGTATAAAAGTACAATAAAGGAAAGTATTAACAATACAGGTTAATGACTTTTGCTTTAACCAAGCCAAAAATAATATCCACGGACTAATCAGGTAGTACCAGTACCGCCCTCAGTATTATAATTATTGTAATATTAATGTAACTATGCATTCTAAGAAAATATATATCATATGTACATATATACACAAAACACACACTGTTTGTATGGGACTCTAATGCAGCAGCTGTACTTCTCTGAAGGTCATCTAAAATAATATAAACAATCCCAACATTTTCAAGATTCTACATCCAACACTCCCCTTCCCTTGCATTTCAGGATGTTATAGCCCCTCTTTTCAAGGTCTTTGCAGCTGACTGTACTACATCCTACATATTTGAGTAATTGCTATCTAATTAAATTAGTCCAACTGAGCCAAAGACACTTTTACAGGGGAAGAGCTGAAGAGAAAATCCCAACACAAACCTATTAATACATAGTGGAACACAAGAGTCAACCTATACATGCAGAAACATGTTTTGGAGGAGGGATGAGATTCAAGAGAAGGCAGGAATTGAGCAATTCATGTAATGTTGGTTTGATTATATTGTATAGAACAGCACATGATGTATAATATTTGTAAATGTAAACATGTTAATATGGTTTGATTACTTTTATATAAATGTAAGTTTGTTGATGTCACAAGTGATAATTCAATAAAGCATTTTTTTGTTTTTGTAAATGAGTCAACCTAAGTAATATGTCTTTCAAATGCAGAGGGAAACTACAGCATTTATTTACTTTGTTTTGTTGACCAGGTTAGTACCACTATGTTTTTTTTTTATTAAGCAAGTTAGTATCACTATGCCTACAGCATATTTTAATGGGAGACCTGAGTTGGTCCTACAAAGCACCATAAATATTATTACTCAGCTGGGGAATTACACTCTTGAAATAAATCAGTTTTACTTTACTCACTACCAAATCTAATAATACTGCTTGTGACTCACTCTACACTCCAGCTATGTCTCCAGACTTTGGAACTCCTACCACTATATTTAAAGCAGACTGAAATAAAAACTAAAAGTTTTTCAAAAATCAACTTCAACAGTACATAACTCTTGCCTAGGCTCGTGCTGAACTCCAGGTTAATACCAAAAAGTACCTGTTTAATTTACTAGTTACTATTTCACTGCATCTTAATGCTACTATATGCAATTTTCTGTCTCTTAGCCTTCTTTCGGTTTCAAAATACAAGTCTCTCTTACATTATTTCTTAGTCTTGAAAGTTTATCTAAGTACTAAGCAACTGGTATACCTCTCTGTCATTTAACCATATGTATTTACAATACGTTCTCTTTCTATCTCGACTTGATCTTTGGCATCAACTCAACGTATCCAGTTTTATTTCTCACAAACATCTACTATTACATTGTACTGTAACTAATGTTTATAAAATATATGTCAATGTAGGTTCATCACAATATTGTAGTTTTTAAATTATGTTTCTGTACTTTATTGAAGGTTTTGCTTAATCCTATGTCTCTGTACTAAAACTGTTATCCAATGCGACTTTTATTCTTTGTGTTAATATATGACATTGCATAATTTTTATGTGGAGCTTTTCTCCCTAGGCCTTTAGTGAAAACCTTTTTTGGTCCTTTCAGACTTTCCCAGTCAAGAAATGGAAAAAAAAACAATAAATAATATTTATAAAGACTATAAAAATGTGTCTGTAATGCTGGAGAAATCTCCTACTGTTTCTATAGGTGTCATGGGATATTTACTACCAAGCTAAACTACAGCCACATTTGGTAGAGGAGATGTCTGTTTAAGGTCTAATCTGAAAGGGGATGCCTAAGAAGTGCGGCATCCTCTTTATACTGCAGTGTCAGTACTTGAACTTGAATCTAAGTACCTGACATGACGATCAGGGACGTCGGGAGGCATACGCACTGTACTGATTTCAGTACAACTTTTTTAGAAGGGGGTAGCTTTTTTGAAAAAAAAAAAAAAAAAAAAAAACGTACATATTTAAAGGGTGTTGGCTCCTTTAAGGAGCATACCAGCCAGTTGGAAGTGAGCTCACATCATGTCCGGCTGGCTGCAAGCGGGAAACAATGAGTTGGAACTTGGAAGGCAAGCAAAGGATTCACGAGCAGGAAACAATCGCAAATGGATTATCGCTGAGTTGGTGGAAGCAAGGGCATTCACAAATGGATGGAAGGCAATCAACAATTGAAGTGTGTGTGTGTGTGTGTGTGTGTGTGAATGCCGCCACATAATACACCTGCTGGCTATAGGTGGTCAGGCTCAAACCCTGTACCTTTGCTTCAGGGTAAGAACAGCCTAAAGTCCCTAACCACCACCATTTCTGAACTTTGTTCAGATTTGCTTTTCTAATGGTTGTGAGCTATGGTGAGAACTGAAGTTGTATTTCTCCCATTATTGTTTTTGATGTTTGTCCAGGTTTTTTGTGCTAAGGTGTGAAGTGAGAACTGAATTAGTATTCCCTCATTATTGGCTTTGTTTGTCCAGGCTTTTTGTGCTAAGAGGTTGAGAGCTATCTAAATGACAGCCATTAAGTTTGTCTTCCTATTTTTCAAACTGCTGATTTAGCATAGTGTTATGTTGCACTGACTATAGTGCATATGGTTCTGGGTTCAAGACATGCATGGTGATAACACAGCATTTTATTCTAGCAACTTTTCAAAATTATACAAGCAATGTTTAAAATGTGTCCCTGGTTTTTGGGCTTTTGTCCCCCCCCCCCCAATAAATGTTGGCTTTTTCCAGATTTCTTGTGCTGCAAAGTTCAGAGATACAGCTGAGTGTCAACATTTTACAAGGAGCTGAGAGCTGCAGGGGAACTTAAGTTTAGTGCTGCTTATGTGGAGTCTGCTTGTACTGTTAATAGCACAACAGGTAGTGTACTTGCTTTTGATGCAGAAGGCTGTGGGTTCTTCTCCCACAGTAGCTAGATGCATTGCGGATACTGTACTGTGTTGTAAAGGGGGGTGGATGCTGTAGTCTGTTTTGGCGAAGATATCTAGTAGTAACTATGAACCTGTTATCAGTTTGCCATCCATTCCCTATTGGAATATTACTAGCGTATCATTGTTTTTAATGCAACATAGGCAATTTATTCCTCAAGGGCAACAGGCACATTATTTGTAGATGAAACCATGAAATATAAAGTTGTTTGCTAGCAGCAGCCTCTTCATTAGTTACATATTTCTCTAATGTGGAATTATGTAGATGGCTTTTACTAGTTCAGAGATTGTGCATATTTACTGATACTGGTGGACTGTAGAAGTTTGAGTAGACTTTTATGATGGAAGGTGTATCAAAGAGCATGTGTATGTTTCATGTGCAAGGGGCCTATGATTTGAAAACAGCCCAAAGTTAATCTTTATCTGCCACTGGGAAAATGTATTTTCTTTGAATGTGGGTTTCAATGCTGTTTCAATGAATGTGAGTTTCAAGGGCAGAGAAGTTTTAATGCTAAGCCTAGTTTCATTGTGAGACTGCACTGCTTTGTTTAGCAGGTATTTATTGGTGTTCGTGCTGTAAAATGCAAAATAAAACATTTTCTAGCAAATCATTTAGGAATGAAGTCACTAAATAATGACCGACGTTAAGTTTCAGACGTCATAATCTTCAGAAAAATGCATGCTAAAGCAAGACCTGATATTCTAGCAACTGTCTTAAGTTTATACAAGGTCAATTTTTAGTACTGTTTGTATGTTCCCCCAATATATTTGGCCTTGTCTAGATTTCCTGCATTAAGAGGTTGAGAGGTATGTGCAAATAAATCGCTTTATAGAATTAGGAATATCCAAACATCCCAACTGTCCCCAATTTTGGCTCAAAATGTTGCTCTCCCCCTAATAATCTCTCCACAAAATAGCAATTTTGGAAGAAAACGTGGAGGGTTTACTTTACTTTTATAAATAACTGTAATGATCAGAGTTATACATTACTTTTATTTCAGAAATGCATGTAGATTCTCTAATTTTGTCAGCTGCTCTAAGTTAACTGTGCTCATATTAAAATGGTGTCCCTTCTTTGACAGGTTCCCAGCTGTATTGTCTGGCAATTTTATATTTTTGCATCACATTTTTGGTTTGTTTTTCATAAAATTGCGGTTTTCTGGCAAATTATTGGCAAATTGTTAAAGACTGAAGTTAGAAAATAATGGCAGACATTTGAGTTTCAGATTTCATACCTTTCAGAAAATTCATACTAATGCAAAACCAACTACTATTCTATTATCTTTCTAAGTTTATAACAGCAATATTTAAAAAATTGTCCTTATTTTTGGGCCTTTGCCTCAGTTTTATTTATGAGTTTGTTGCTCTAAGAGGTTGAGAGGTGTGTGTGTGTGGTAGGTAGGTAGCATACCTCTCAACTGTCCAAATTTTGCAGTATGTCCAGATTTTTGCCCCATATTTTTTGTCTGTTCCTCATAAATTTTGTGATTTTCTAGAAAATCATTTGAAGGCTGAAGTTGCAAAATAATGACAGACATTTGAGTTTCAGACTTCATGTCCTTTAGAAAAATTCATACTAGCACAGATCCTGTTATTCTAGCAACTTTCTAAGTTCAGGAGAGCATTATTTAATATCTGTCCCTGTTTATTTTAGTCTTTGTCCATATTTCTTGCACTAAGAGGTAGGTAGGTGTGTGTGTGTGAATGAAACATCCTAGTAAGAGGTAGCAGGTGGTTAGTAATTTACTCAAGCTCAAAACCTGTACCTTAGTTACAGAAAACAAAAGCATAAATTCTCTACCCCAACTACCATGCTGCATTTTTCAAAGAACTGACATTTCAGGTTAATTTTCAATTCAAGGAACCGAGTTTGAGTGAATTTATATTATATTACTGAAGAGGCATTACAGCGAATGCTTCTTCATCGACACTAAAAGAGCGAACCGTGAATTACAAGAATGGCCGTAGCTTGGCTGGGGAGGGGGGTAGCAGTTTGAGAGCTGTGAGTACAAATTTGAAAATCCTAGCTACACCCCTGATGAGGACAGCATCACAGCTGAGTGTGCTACATGCTGTACTATAGTCAGTGCAAGGAATACCTGGAGAGGATCTATGTGGCACAGACAGAATACATAAACTCTGCACAGGTGGCATCAGGAGAACAGGACTGAACCTCATATCCTGTAACTGAAGCAATATTAAAGTCTGTTCTATTATGTCAGCTATGCTTAATATAATGCCTATCCTTCACCCAAAAAACAGATCTCCAAGTCAAAGGAACAGGTTAGTATCAATCGCAGCCTGCTTCTCACTTTAACAGCCAGCTTCCAGCTAAACTATGACCGCTTTCTTGTATTATTAATGCAGTTTTACTGTTGTTGTATATTCTTTGTTGTATAAACTTTAAAATGGATCAATATTTACCCATTTACCCAGCTTGCATTACTATTTTTGCTAGATGTTTATTATTGTTTACACTAGTTTGCCATACTACATACTTTATTTGCTGTACGAGAAATCACTTTTTTTTTATTTCTTAATTTTTATGTATGTGTTGATTACTTTTGGCCTAGTTCATAGTTGAAACCTGGTTAACAGACTGAATAAACAAATAAAAAGATGGATGGATAGATAGATAATGGATAGATACAGTGGTGTAAGATATAAAATGACACATCATAATAGAAAAATATAAACATCAGCTATCCCTTACAGTCCGTTCTACTTTTCGGTACTTATCTACTCCAATAACTGTTATGAGGGCAGGAATCTTGCTGTTGTCCCTTCTCTTTCTATTGTCACTCCATTATGGGTAGGTCACTACGAGCTTTTCAAGTATTCAGTCCTTACCCATTCCTAAATCAACTGTTCCTTGCACCCTCCAGCTGTGCATACACAAACTGTTCCTGTAGCTTAACAACTCTCTCCTCAAAAATAAAACTTCGGTCATTGCTCTCATAAGTACCCCCCATTAGATGACATCCATGTTCCTATGTCCCAGAGCTTGCTAAAGAAAAATATATATAACGGCAAAAAATTGATGTCTCAAAAGGCTTTGATCTGGACTTCCTCTGTAATAACAGCTCCCCAGCATAATACTCATGGACAAAAAATATATTTGCGTACCTTTATGGAAACATAACTCTCTCCCGAAGTTGCTTGTAAATGAAAGTTAATTGCTTGTGAATATAAACTTAAAATAAAATAACTGCATCCTCATCCCTAACTCCAGTCCAGTAGGGGCCATTCCCCAACTGAAAGACAACATTGAGATGAAAAGCATACTTAAGTTCCTCTGGAAATGCAAGTTATGTCTAAATCCCCATATGATCTCATTTTTTTTCTCAGAGGAATGATCCATCAGCAGACTTGTATTCTTCATCCACTGCAGTATGACAGAAAGGGTAATAAAGAAACATACATTATGTTGACTGTCAGTCTGGTAGTTTATTGCAAGTGTTTGACAATTTAATGTATATGATTGATGTTACGAGCTGCTAATCCTGCAATCCTGGATTTGATTACTTTAATCTCCATTTACAAGTCACTTAAACAGACAGTGCTATAAGGTCAACCCTCAAAAAAAGGCAGTTATGCATTAGTCTGCGTACATGATAAAAAAAAAAAAAAGGCTTGGCTTGCTGCACCCTCAGTTTATGCTGGCTGGCAGTCCCAAATGGGCTGGGAAAGGCATGGCATGTAACAATGCATTGATGCAACAGCAGCTTTCCAGACAGAAAGACCTTATGTCTTTGGCAGCAGAGGACATACCCAGAATGAAATAAACTCAATATTCCATCCATCACACTCTTTTCTCTTTGAGCACTGCCCCCCCCATGGAGAGTCATGAAACCACCCTTGGCTGTTCCTTATTCAGTGCCCTTCAATTACAGTCCCAGAAAACATTTCAAACATTTACAGCGTCATGTTGTAGCTTTTGCAATAAAAACGTTCTGCAAGACACTCCTGTGACCAATAATCATATGTATTTCCCTTGGTAAATTCAGGAGCTTTTAACAGCTGCACAGCTGAGTCACTGGTTTTGTTTTAACTGCTCATAGCTCTGCATTTATAGGTACATTTTCCTTAAACAATGTTGCAACAGTAACCACTGATAGATGTATGGCCTTCTTTGATGCTAGTGCAAATACCATTTCATTCCAAGGCAAAAACTCAGAAAACCATGGGATTTATCAGTGTTTGCAAGGAAGCAAGTTACGTATGTAAATTCTAAGTAGCTATTACTAGTATGGAAAAATGTTAGGTACTGAAACAAGAACTTAAAATAGTCAATAATGTATTAAAACAAATACAAAAAAAAAACAGCAATATTGTTCTGCCACATGTAAAATAAATACAATGGCAACACACAGAAGATAACTGAAAAATTTCACATATCATATCTTTCATCGATAATGCCAACTAATTTACAGCAGCCCAATCTACTTAAAAATATTGTTGCGTCTTTCGGCTTTTCCTGGTTAAGGGTCGCCACAGTGGAACTCCGGTCCGCTAATGATTGGCAGTAGATTTTTACATGCCGAGTTGCCGGCCCTGACGCACAACCTTCAACGAAGGTATGCCCATTCACGCATGTCTCCACACAGAAGATGCTCTAGCTGAGAATCGAACAGGACAATGTCTTACTGTGAGGTGACAACGCTACCGCAGCACCACCACCGCAGTCAGCCCAATCTACTTAAATATACAAGATAAAATCACATGAACTCAAACATTCACTAAGGCTGAATATGGCCTGATAATGATAACTTTTTATTTATTTTTTAACAACAGGAATATATTATACCTGCTATGCAAGTATTTTTCCCCACAAGCCAATAATATGTACTTTTACCTAGCTTGAAGATACAGCAAAGCAATTTCTGAATCCCCTCCTTGTATATGTCTTTTTAGAATATCTAGCATCTAATCTGAAAATATAGTCAGGGTTTGTATTTTTAATATATAAAGTTAAAGCATTTTTTAATATTATCATTAACTATACAGTACCTCTCTTCAAGAAGTCTACAATCTGGATATAACATTTTCAGATTCCAAAATGCCTTTTTTTTTTTTTTTGCTAGTTAATACTTATGGACCTCACAAACTGATACTCAAAAAGCTAATCAGTGTGAAGGTAGCTCTTCCTAATGCCAGAAGCCTACAAAATAAAATTTGTAACCTAGAGGTTTCCCTGTTTCTGGAGGAAGAGGGGAGGGGCTCATTGTCAATGAAACTTTTTGAAATGATCAAGCAAGCACGCCCTATAGCTTAGAATTTATTGTTCACCAATTGGTATAGATCCAGAATAACTAGTGGAGGATTGCTTGTTTTCACCCTTAAAAAATCTAAAGATTGTCAGTTCAGACTAGAGACCCAGGTGGAGGAATAAGTATTAAGTATTCAGTTAACCATAAATTATATCAAATGCCATGTAACGGTGTGTTACAAAACTCCCTCTATGACATGTATAAAACAGAAAAGTTTCCTTTCAGAACGTATAAACTAATAATCACACACAGCGTATTAATTATTGGAGAATATCAGTTATTTCATAAATGGCTGGAGTAATTATACCACAAAAAGCAAATACTGTTGAAATCCTCCTTGGCCTTAGTAATGCAAATTGTTTAGAGTAGATAATAAAACACACTATGGGAAATACTATGCTAAATATCATGCTAACACACAGGTTCATAGGTACAGTGGATATAAAAAGTTTTCATACCCATGTTAAAATGCCAGGTTTTTGTGATATAAAAAAAATGAGACCACAATAAATCATTTCAAAACTTTTCCCACCTTTAATGTGACCTATAAACTATACAATTCAATTGAAAAACAAACAAATCTGTTAGGGGGAAAAATATAAAAAATAAAAAACATAATACGCTGGTTACATAAGTGTGCAGATCCTTAAACTAATACTTTGTTGTGTGTGCATACCCTTAAACTAATACTTTGTTGAAGCACCTTTCGATTTAATTACAGCATCTACCACTAAACCTTTTGACCAGTGGGGCTGATCTTCTGGTACAGAGAGAATTTTGTCCGGTCTCCGGGGGATTGGCTCTATATAGTGTCAGGGGCCTTCTAAGCACGCTGCACGATGAGCCTGACCAATTCATCAGCAGGTGGGGTCACCCAAGAAGTAGACGTTCGGGCTCGAAAAGCCTGCAAAAAGACAGATTGCTCAGAGGAAGGGTTGGTGGGCTTCCAATCACACCTCTGATTCAAGATTTCCAGGATGTCTCAGAAGGAGACATCATCAGGGGGTGACCGTGGGGACCCTAGTCTATATTCTCAGTGAGAGATTCTTCTGGAGAATCTAAGTGCTTCTTCTTGCATGCTCTCTTACAGGGTGTCTCCTCAGGGGGAAGGCCTGAAGAGGACTCCGAAGGGTACCCTGCAGCAGGGTATCTTGCTGCTCTTGAGGCCGCTGCCCCGATGTAGCCGATTGTGACAGATGTGACCCCAGAGGATACATAAATGTGACACTCCGGCGAGGATGGTACCAACTGCGAGCCTGCTGAGTTGAGAGCCCACTCCATAATCTTAAAGGCAGGCCTGCCTGAAGAGGGTTGGCAGCCTGGAACCAAGAAAGACAACCTCGGAACTGGGGTCACACCCCACTCCAGTGAACCCACCTTCAGAGAAGGAGCTGTGAGAGAACTCAGAACTGCCAAAGCACCTGGAACTGCAACCGGTGCTGTGGAAAAAATCGGCACAGAACTGGGGATCCTGGAGCCAGCAGTCAAGTCACGTTCCCTGGGAGGACCACAGAATGGGTTCTGGAACTGAGGTGAGGTCCACCATCGGTACTGAAGTAGTTGGCACCGGGAGCGGTGCCAAAGTCGAGGGCTCCAAGAACTACGGAGAGGTTGAAGGAGGAAGATAAGTTGGAGTTCTAGGAGAGTATACCTCGGCTCAGGATGGGAGGGAGGCCCTAGATGGGGCTGGAAGACTTCTGACCGCCAAGAGCTGATCCACTAATGTAATTACATCAAGCTCTGAAAGGCTCCTGGTGGAACGAATAGACATCCCCAAGGATGATTCTGGACATTAAATAAAGGGACTCAACTGTTGAACAAGAAAGGGGTCAACAGATGGGGAGTACCTAGTCCCGGAGAAGGATTCAACTTTCGGCACCGCGGTTGGCTGACCAGTTGCTTGTGCTGGAGGGAATGTGACTGGTATGATTGGGGAAACTATTGCTGGTCCTGAGAGGGTCATAGGTACTGATGAAGTGGTTGGTACCGAGGTGACTTCTGTAGGGTCAGTAATAGTTGTCGGCACCATGGGGGAAGTTATAGGCTTCGGCGCCAAAATGGTTGTAGGTGTCAATTTTGAAAGTTTAGTCTTTGGTTCTGAGGAAGAGACCCTGCCTTTAGAAGATTTTGAGTCAAGAGATTTAGGAGACACCGGAACAGAGTGGCAACTCTTTTTTGCTTCTTTCTTGGGAGACTTTAATGTCCCTGATTCAGACAAAGCCTCATTAAAAGGGCACTTTAATAGCCCCCTTGAGGATCAGTTTATTGCACCACTCTGCAAGGGTCTGAGCGTTGAAATTCTTGCAGAGTTCACATGGCGTTTGGACTTCTAAATGTGGCACCCCCAAACAATACACACAAGAAAGATGCCCGTCCGAGTTGGGCATCTTTCTGTCACATTCCTCGCAATGCTTAAATCCAGTTGTACCGTTATGTTTCTCTGTCATTTTTAATTAGAAGAAAAAATGTGTATAGCCAAAAACTTTTCCACAGACACACAACAAGATGTAAGAAAACAAGAAAGAGTATTTTTTTTTTTTTGTTTTTAAAAGGTTGTACCAACAATGGTAACGAAGAAAATACCCAGAAGGGGTAAAGAAGGGAAAAAGGAGGCTACTAACAATGGTATAAAAGAATTACCAGAGGTAAGAAGGAAGGGAGGGGCCTATACCAGTGATTTTAATGCGAGAAATACCAAAAAGATAAAAAGGGAAGAAAAATAGCACTCATACTAAAATATCAACAGCAACCAGAAAAACTAAGTTAATGACAAGTTTAGAGTTAAATAAGCTTTTGCAAAGATATTTTATGAAAAAGTTTAGCACTTAGCTTGAGAGCACGGCTGATGCATCCTAAAACTCTACATGGCAAATGAAATCTGAAAGGAAGGGAAGAGAGGCACTATGGGTAGCCTTAGCTCAAGAGTTTCTGGCTGGCACGAGCTTGATACAACGGCCGAGCCATTTCTGAGGATGGAACCAAGACCCAACAGTCAAGAATGAATGAAGACTGACAACATTAGATTAACCTTTTCTCACAGCAATGTGACTTCAAAATTAATCAAATATTGAGGTGTGACAGGTTTTGTTCTTCATGTAAATGCAGAGTTTTGAGTTCCACACTGATTTTTTTTTTTTCGGACTTGAGTGGAAAACAAAATAATAATATTCATGAATGTGACATGGAACAATCTCATTCCCCACATTTAGATTTCTAAAATCAAACTGCTAAGTTAGAAGTACATACAGAATGTCTCATATTCACACACCTCCTTCTAAACATGCATTTAGCAAGGTGGGAGGGGGTTAATGCTAATTCAGAGAACAGTGATCTATTAGGATTGAGCTACATACCTGGTTAACAAAAGATTGACTGAACAAATAAATAAGCTACTAATGCAGAATGGAAAATATGTTAATATGCAGTAGTTAAACCAGTACTGCAGAGAATCAGTGATCTGTTAGGATTGAGCTACATACCTGGTTAACAAAAGACTGACTGAACAAATAAATAAGCTACTAATGCATAATGGAAAATATGTTAATATGCAGTAGTTAAACCAGTAGTGCAGAGAATCAGTGTAAGTGTTCTTTGCTGTATTTACAATCCCCAGGATTTACTAATCTCCAGTGCAGGACTAGCTTAGTCCTGCACGGAAGAGACCATTTAGGAGCAGGACGGCAGCATGCCTTGCATATTAATGAGGCATGCTGCCCGAGCTCCTAGGCTTGCATGGAGCATGTAAGAGTGCAGGGGGTGTGTCTGAGAGCAGAGCTCTCAGAATAAACACACGCCCGCAATGCAGAGCAGCAAAAAGGGGTATGCAATGAGCGAGACCGCTCACAGGTGACCGCATATCCCCAGCAATGGTTCCCCTTGTGTATAACAGCAACAGAATGTATAAATAAAATGAAGAAACCCTTCTTTTTTTTTTTTAAATCTGATTACAGCTAACCGTAGGTGAGCCAGTGTGCCCATCGCTTAGCTACGGTTAATGCAGTTTAAATGGCTGAAGAGGATAACAAGGAAGATATATGCAAATAAAGCAGCATAGCAATAGTGTAGTGGGCACAGCATTCGCTTTACAAGCAGGCATTCCCGGTTCGAGTCCCACTGCAGCAGATTCCATTTTCCATGGCAAAGCACGTTATGAGTAATATTTATGTTGCATAACTCACTAAATAACATATATTTATGAACTGGAGTACTGAAGTAAATGCACATGTGAGGTGTCAGTGTCATAATGAATAAGACACTAGCAAGCAGATGTAAGCACAAATAAGCAGTAGTAAGCATATTTAAGCACTAGTAAGTGGGCTTAAGCCTGTTTGCAAGGCAGTAAGTAATGCCACATTGGTTAATCAATTCTAAAGCTAACAATGTGTAAGTAGATGTAACGGCAGGTTAGCAGTGCTTACCATTGCACAAACCTGCTTACAGCTGCTCAAAAGTGCATTAATCACTCTGTATCCAACTGCCCTTGTTCTGCCCATCAACAAAATAAACAGCCATGCAGGTCTCGAACCCAGGACCCTATACACCATAGTCCCTGTAGTTATCCACCAAGCCATCACAGAAATACAGAAGAATGAGGTAGTAGCAAACAAAGTCCTCACCATAGTATAACCAAACTTGAACCTGTGAAAGGAATCAGCATAAGGTCATATGTACCATAACCCACTCTTCTTCTTCCTTCAGTTTTTTCCCGGTTAGGTGTCGCCACAGCGGATCACCTGTCCACTCATGATTGACAGTGGAGTTTTACGGTGTTGAGTTGCCAGCCCGGCACCCAACCTTCCACACACACATGCACTCATGCCTAGGGCCAATTTAGAGTGTCCAATCCACCTACAGCATGTCTTTGGGATGTGGGAGGAAACTGGATCACCAGGAGGAAACCCACACGACCATAACCCACTACATAACATAAATATGTGAAATGGAGTACAGCAGTAAGCCCAGAAGTGAGGTGTAACTGTAATAGAGTGTTGGAGTCCCCAATAAAACACAAGGACCCCACAGGGTATACCTACACATTAATCATGGATGCCAGGCATACATACAAGGTGTAATGAATAATAACACAATGGCAAAAAGGCATTATAATGAAAGTCTAATGTAAGCAATGCTAAGCATTGCACAGGCCAGTTTAGCAGGTGTGAGCAATGTGTAGACCAGCTAACTCATTGTGCCTAGTGGTATAACCCCTTTAAACAATGCCAACCTTAGATAAGCAGGTTTGCCCATAGCTTAGCCTTTTCAAAACTGGCCAGTCACAGAAAAATGCGGGAAAATCGGCCCTACTTAAACCCAAGAGGTGGGAATACATCTCATAACTGGTTGTAGCTTCCCTTGCAGGCACTATGGCAGTAAGGGGAGAAGGAGTGTGCTTCCGGGCACAGAGCTGGTGCATCCAGAAGTCCAAGGTCATAGCAGGACTCCTTGTTAAAGATCATGCTCAGAGACTGCTGCAGAGTCAGTACCAGGGCTCCCAATATAAGGCAGCGGCCTGGGACCATCTCGCCCGAGACCTCACCAGTGTCACTGGCATACCCCAAACTGGTGAGCAGGTCAGGCACCACTATGCCGACCTGAAGCAGCGGAAGGGGGACCTCTTGGAGGAGTGGCTCCAAGAGGATAGAGCATCAGGGGATGTTCCAGAAGTGTGTAAGTATCACCCCAGTATGTGTGTAATAATTGCCAGCTTAGGTATATCATGGATAGGTATGGCTAAATATTCCTCATGTCCCCCACAGCTGCAATGGAGCAGGCCTCAAACCAGGTGGCCCACATCTGTCACCTGGTGAAGTTGCGATGTGAGGCAGGTCAGTAATACCCATGCATTTACTGTCATAGGAAATAAAAATAAAAGTAGTAGTAAATTAATTTCTAGTATAAAACCTGTATTGTTCAAGGCAAGGCAGTAAGAGTCTCATATTGTCTGTAAGTCAATAAAAGTGTAATAGCCTGACAAAACAGGTCTAACTGCTGGACAGCATCTGTATATCCTGGTATCATATGGTAATCTAGATATGCAATCATGTAATAGTACTGTAGCATTAAGCACTGCTACCCACACTGTGCACCATAGATTGAATGTGTAGGAATGCCTGTATATGACAGATGTAATCCCCAGAGGCAATTTAGTACAGAGAGACTCATAAACAGTAAACAGGGAAAATACAGACAAAAAAAAAAAATGAATAGCACATGTAACTGAGATGTGAACTGTAGTTTTTTAGCACACACAGCCACGGTTCGAATCCTGCCAGTGACAGCAGTCTGCATACAAAATCATACCCCACAACTGTACAGATATGTCCAGAATGTCTAGTAAAGTGGCCCATATCTGTTGCCTATCAACCTGTCCCCCTGGGAAATCAGTGGGATGATCCCAAACGTATAGACAGCAAACAGGAAATGCAACTGATTGACACAGCTATGAGAACAAATCTGGCACACTAGCAACTCCCCAATACCTTATGTGACTAAGAAGCCGCATATGTCCCATTTACACCCCAGCTTGTCAAGCTGTGGTCAGAGTGTGTACAGTAACAGAGTGAGATGTATGTGCATAACAGTAAAGTGGACTCTGGTACTGTGTGTGGGAACATTCAGGTAGTGCTAATAAATATTCCTCCCACAGGTCTATCAGATACCAACACTGTGCCCAGAAATACAAGAATGATATGCAGTTGCTCTGAATAATGAGGTATTACACATCACTGTCACCCAGACTGTCCAACACATATAACTGTCTAGAAAACTGTATATGAGTGTTGTAATACAAGGTCAGAATGCAAAAGCACAATGGATTAATAAGACAGAAAGCAGATAGGAGATGTACAGCAATAGCTATATAGCAGACACAACTGTGATGGACAGTGTTTAAGTTGTAGCAGACACAGCCATGGCCTGAATCCTGGGAGTGGAATTAGGCTGCATACAGATGCATACCCCACAACTGTACAGATGAGGCCAGAATATGTGCCCATATCTGCTGCCTGTCCCCCTGGTAAGTCTGTGGGATGATCCCAGATTTGTAGCCAGCAAACAGGGAATACAAGTGATTGTCAAACATCACATTAATAGCATGCTAACAGCATTCCCTGGTGTCAGTGGAATCTGTCCATACAGGGTATGTTTTCAGGCATGGTATGTCCTTTGTGGGTCACATTTGATGGCACTAAAGGTGTTGCAGGTGTCCAGTGTGGAACATGGGGAAGGTGCACTGCCTGCATGTGCATGCCTACTGGACAGATGGACAGGGTGCCATGCCTTCTGTAGCCCAATGCAATCACTCCACAGTTACTACCAGTGGCCAATATGCAGTGTACTACCTACATATTGGCTGTTGCCTAGGCAAGTGTGTGTGTGTGTGTGTGTGTGTGTGTGTGTGTGTGTGTGTGTGTGTGTATGAGACATGGGTTGAGAGTGTGCTCTGGGTAATACTAGGGTTGCTGACTGTGATTGCCTGGCCTTGATGTCACATGTACGGGCATGGATTTGCACTCCAGCCTCTCGACTATTTCACATCTGTTATTCCTGTATGGTGGACATTGTGATATATACTAGGGCCACCATACAAGAAATTTGCAAAACCCGCTCCACATTGGGCCCAGGTGTGACACACTCACACCCACCTCGACGCAGGATACGAGTTACAAACAGACACAAAAAAAGACACACAAACACACACGCATACACACCTGTCATGTCTGGGATTAGAACCCCTAACTAGTTTATTACACTACACAGTTACAGTATGCACCACAGAGATTACTGGAGTACTCCTTCTCCAAAGGTGTATATCACATTGAAAGACATCAGCAGGATTGCCAAAATAGGACATTTGAATTGTACTGAGTGTGGCTAGGCTAAAATGCATTGCTCCCTGCACAGACAGTGACACACACACAAAACATCCACAACCGACATGTGTGGGTATAGAACCCATAACAGAGGTCTATATCACACTACAGCATGGAGCTGTTATAGGATGCACCACGGGGATTACTGAAGAACTCCTTCCCAAAGGTGTATTTCACATTGGATGACATCAGTAGGGTTGCCAAATTAGGGCATTCGAATTGTATGGAGTGTGACTACCCTAAAAAGCATTGCTCTCTACACAGACAGAGTCAGACAGACACGCACACACACACTTGCCAAGTCTGGGATTAGAACTCCTACCTAATGATTTTATCACATTACAGCAGTTCACATTTATAGGACGCGCTAAAGAGATTACTGGGCTATAACCTTCCCAGAGGTGTATTTCTAGGTGGATGACATCAGTAGCCTTACCAAAGTGGAGCATTTCAATTGTAGGGAGTGTGACCACCCTAAAAAGTATTGCTCTCTACACAGAGGCAGACAGACACACACACACACACACACACACACTTACCAAGTCTGGGATTAGAACTCCTACCTAACCAGTTTATCACATTACAGCAGTACACAGTTATAGCACACGCTACGGAGATTACTGGGCTACAACCTTCAAAGAGGTGTATTTCTAGGTGGATGACATCAGCAGCCTTACCAAAGTAGAGCATTTCAATTGTAGGGTGCGTGACCACCCTAAAAAGCATTGCTTTCTACACAGAGTCAGACACACACACACTTGCCAAGTCTGGGTTTAGAACTCCTACTTAACTAGTTTATCACACTACAGCAGTACGCAGTTATGGGACGCGCCATGGAGATTACTGGGCTACAACTCTCCCAAAGGTGTATTTCACAGTGGATGATCTCAGCATGCTTGTCACTGTAGGGCTATGGGGAGGACAGTGTGTGTGGATAGGCCATAACCCAATCATCTAGGGGTTGACACGCCACATGCGGGCACAAATGGGGTCATATTTCACAGGTATGTGTATACAGCTGCTAGATGACTACTTCCTTGTACAGTCATGTTGCGCAGCTAGCACATGCACCACATAGTCTGTAATGCTGACAGATACCGGTGGCTAGTATCTGCAGTGAGTGACATCTGACCCTCATGTGGTTGTGGCCCTTTGGCTGTGTGGGACAGGCCTGAATGGCTCCTTGTCACAGTCATCCTCTTCCACACATCTATGTATGTCTACCTTTGGCTTATTATAGTGTGTTGTCCTTACATATATGCCTGTATTCCTATCCACTGTGTGTACAAAGCATGAGTGGTGCATACTGCGGAATGTCTGCACTAACATCTGCGACTGCCGGATATGTCTGGTCCACTGGTGTTTGCAGACATGACCTTCATGTGTTTAAGTGAGTGAGCATGCCCAGTATGCCTGTCTGTACTGCATGTGTGGATCAAGTCCAGGTAGTTTGTACTGCAGTGCTGACCTTTGTGTTGTACACCTACAGGTAGCATGCTGTCTCTGCAGGGTATCCATCGATCATTTGGCATTGACTGTTACTACATTTCTGCATAGGATGGGGGGGGCACACCTGACTATTTCTACATTTCTACACAGGATTGGGGATGAACACCTAACTGTTACTACTTTCTACATAGGATGGGGGGGTGCACACCTGACTATTTCTACACAGGATTGGGGAGGGCACACCTGACTGTTATTACATTACTACGTAGGATGGGGGGGCACACCTGACACTTGTACACATTTGCTAGGACTGTACTGGTATGTCGGGTACTCCATTTCATTCTGTAGTCTTACCTATCATGCTGACTAGAGGCATACCAGTGTACTACAAATCTTAGCTTTTATTTACCTAAATATTAGTTTCTGACTTTCTACCCTTCAGAACTGACATCCCACTGCCTGACCTGCTGTAGTCTGTCTGTGTAGGCCTGGGGGGGGGTACCCATAATCCTCATCCAGAAGCCATAGCACAACATTTGTTTGTGTTTATCTACACCTGTCCTGCTGGCTGTGACTGTTGTTAATTATGTGATTCCCCCCTGACTGGCATGTGTGAGTCACTTACCTTGTGGGTGTCCCAGTATTGAGGGTGGTGCTGCAGGGCTGCCTATGTCGGATGCACATAGTACACTCCCTACACATGGTTAAGCACAGGTAGTGTAATGTTTGACATCCCTTTTACTGTATGTCAGAGTCAGAGAGAGGTGTTATTCCCTGGGTCCCTCCTGTGTCAATGTGCTATGCTTTGCCTCTTTGCCAAGGCCAGGGCATACTGGGCATGCCTCCTTCTGCATACTGGGGCAGGCTCAGGTTGTTCCTCCTTTGAGTTACTCTGTGCCTGTGCAGGCCTTGGCAATGGTGGGAGGCTGTGTGGCCCTGCCCTGTGTTGTTCCTGCTGCAGCTGTTTCCGCAGGATCATATTGTGTAGCATGGCACATACAAGGACAATTTGGGTACATGTAGCTGGTGAGTACTGCAAGGCTCCACCGGATGTGTCCAGGTACCGGAACCGTGACTTGAGCATCCCAGACACATGCTCTACTATGATTCTGGTCTGTGCATGTGCCTCATTATGGAGTTCTTGTTCAGGTGTGTGTGCATTTCTGATGGGTGTCATCAGCCACGGGAACAGTGCGTATCCAGCATCCCCCACTAGGTGACCATCAGGGATGTCCCCATTAGCAAATCTCTGGTACAACTGCGTCAGATGCCAGATGTGGGAATCATGATAGCTACCAGGGCAGCCAGTACACACATTCATTATTATGCCCAGGGCATCGCACATGACCTGGCAGTTGATGGAGGGGAAGCCCTTGCGGTTGATGTAGACCCTACCCCGCTCACCAGGTGGTGCTTTGATGCATATGTGTGTGCAGTCTATAGCACCCACTACCTCAGGGTATTTTGCTATTTGATGGAACAATTGCATATTGCTGGCCAAAACCTCACGGGTGTTGGGAAATATACGTGCTCACCGACATGTGCTGACATGGCATCCAGGAACTGGTGGAGTACCCTGGATGCTGATGCCTGTGAAATCCCCATCATATCCCCAGTTGGCCTTTGGAAGGTACCTGTAGCTAGTAGTCATAGGCTTACACATACCTTGGTATCCAATGAGATGGGTTCCCCTCTGTTAGTTCTGTGTGTCAGGCATGGCTGGCATAGCTCAACAATTTGCTGTAGGAGGTCCCTGTCCACCCTATAGCACTCCACTATCTCCAGCTCATGTAGCCCCTTGGTAGATTACCCTGGGTTTGTACACTCTTCTCCGTCTCCTCACTGTGGGTTGGTTGACAGCATTCACATCCTCACCACCATCAGCCTCTTCCACAAGTTTCTGTATGATAGCTATTGCAGCCCCTATAATTTTGCTGTTGTGAGTGTTACAAGTTCCCCGCTTGTTTACACCGGTGGTGTAGTGTGTGGGAAAAACCAGAGGGGAAGGTGTTTGCATAGCTTATAGTAGTGTTCTGGGCTGGGCTGGTCTGCTGCCTGTGTAATTGGCTGATTCTGATACATTTCACCTGCCAGCTATACTGGTGTTCCTTGATTACCTTCCTACTGCTGTTTTCCCTTCCCACTGCCTTCCTGTTTAAGCCTGGGGGTGTGCCGTGCAAACAGAGTGTACAAATGTGCACACAGCTGCTATTTCCTAGTTTAACTTTTTTTCCTGCCTTTAAAACCTGGTGCGCAGTGCACACACCCACTTAGGCAATGTAAAGAGTGCTAGGCAGGTTTAGACACACCCCCTAGCTTAGCTGTGCTAAACTAGGAGCAAACCCGAGCCACAGGGCTTCCGTCCACTTACAGTATGCCTGACACACACCCCCATGTCACCTAAGTCCTAAGCTTGCACCAAGCTATTCCTACTCTTATACTGTTGGGACCTGACTAGCATGCTGGGGAAAACTGTGATTCACTATCATTAACCTCATTTGCATAGTATTGCCTGCTAATACATGGTCACATGTCTCACACTGTGCCTCCCCCCCTTTGCAACCACTACTCACTGGCCATGTTGTCTTCTACCTGCCATTGACTTGCATGGCAGAATTGTGATTTTAGTTAGGGTACTTAATTTACATTTCTTTTGTTACCCCCCCCCCCCCGATCCCATTTGCATGCCGCTGCCCTACACTTAAACAGCCGAGATCGGCTAAACAAAATTAAAAGTTGAGTTTTATATTTTTTTCACTGCAATGCCAATGGCCTTATACTTGGCCATTGGCATGCTTACTACATGATATGCAGCCTTTATTTGGAGCGATCACAGCTCCGTTTTGGATTTTGCAGAAATGTACTCGGTTACTAACAGAGTACATTTCTGCAGATTGCACTAGTCCTGCACAGCCAGTTGCAAGCTTCCTGGATTGCAAAATCACCTAATTTGCATAGATTTCTCCTGCAAATGGGGTGATTTGCATATGGGGGGCTTAGTCCGTGTAGGATTAGTGCAAGAGCACTCGTGCACGCCCCTGTAGGCTGTTCCTAGATCGCACAGCAGGCATATTGCCTGCTAGAGCTCCTGCACCGATCTTGCATGCCATGCAAGGTATAGAGAATCCAGGGGGAAAACTTTTCTCCATGATCAATGATAAAGATGAACAAGAAAATGTGCTCATTGCATTTTTGCATTCTGAATCAAAGAGATTTTGTCACTGTGCGACATTACTGTAAGATAATAATAATAATTCAGTAATAACATATGTTGTAACTGCAGTAGTTTGTTGTGGTACCAGGATACTGTAAAAAAAAATTATCCTGCTATAATCTGTGTACTATGAACCACTTATAATTCAAGCTACTGGCAGCACCAGGAGACTTCTGAGAAAATGATAAATTATCCTTTTTCCTATTTTAAAAGTACATGCTCTTGAAAGGTTTATTTCTGAGGAAAAGAAAATAATTTCAAGACTTTTATTAACCTGGTCATATAGCTGTTAATCAGATAATACCAGAATATATTCAAAAAGCTATGCCTGCAAAAACAAAAGCTGAAAACCATTATTAAGCCAACTATTACTGTGACAAAACAGACAGAATTATTAAAAATAACAGGGTAATGCAGCTAAACTAAACATTAACTTTTGTTGAACTAAAAAAATATCACTTGAAAGTGTACTATATTCTCTATGACTCTAAATGTGCCATGTAAAGAAGCTTAGAGGATGCAGATTTTAAACACCTTCTAACATTTTAGTACTGCTCCTTCCATGTAAGCTATGACTTGCTTGTTTTTGTTTTTCTTTTGGCTTTTCCCGGTTAGGGATCGCCACTGCAGAACTCCAGTCCGTTAATGACTGGCAGTAGATTTTTACGGTGCCGAGGTGCCAGCTCAACGCCCAACCTTCAATGAAGGCATGCCATTCACTCTTCAAAAATAGTTGTGTGCTGCCCTGCTTTTCTACACTTGTTTGTACTGAGCTGAACTAAGGTTGACAACCAGCCACAACTCTGAGCTGAGATACAAAATGACTAGAGGCTTCTGAGCTTCCAAAAAAAACACAAGTTGCCTGTTTTTTTTTTTTTTTTTTGCTTATTTATACTATTTACTGCATTTTTTTATTGCCTGCCACCTACTTTAATACTGTATTTATATACTATGTACTAATCTACACTGTTGTACTGCAATTGTCTGCCTTACTGTGCCTGTTAAATCAAATGTTACTGCTGTTTTCACTGTTTACTAAGCTCTTTTTGCTGTTTTCACTGTTTACTAAGCTCTTTTTGCTATTTTCACTGTTTAAGTATTTGCTGGTCAATGTTGCAAAGCAATCCATTCTGCTTGTTCTGGTATTCCTGCCAAGCAGTGTTACAATAACTGATTTGTTAGTTGTTTAAAACATTCATTAGAATCCCCATGCTGACTTTCTGCTGTTTACATTTTTTTAGTGTCTCACTGCTATTTTTCTGCTATGTTAAGCATTCTCTAGTGGTTCCTGACGAAACCAGGGCAGCTAATAGCTGCAGAATAGTCCAGATACAGTTTTGCTTCATCTGGGTCTATATGTAGTAGCTGTTTCTTCTGAGGATGTTTTCCAGGCCATCTTGGATTGAAAGTGGTCTTTCTACACTGTAATGAGAGGACTGTGTGGATTGGAACCTGTCTGGTGAAGGGTGGGTGGTCTAGGGCTTGGAATAAGCATCCTCACTGGTCGTTTTCAACCTTTTTAAAGTTTTTTTTTTTTTTTAAGTTTTTAGCTACTGGTATTTAAGCCCTGCATATGAGCAGGATTCTTCTTGTGTGTCACACAGCATCGCACATTGCCGTGCAATTTTGCACCATAGCCGGACAGATTAATTCAACAGTTTTTTCCCTTGGTTACAGCTGTAGCACATTAGCATAGCCCTCACCCTTAGTGCTTTCCCAATCAAAGAAATGCTGCTAGTGACCTGAAACCTATTAAATTACCAAAAAAAAAAAACAGGTAGAAATATCCATCCACTGAGCTCCTCCATGACTGATCCTGAAAACCCTGCCCTAGTGACAACAGTCTTCAACCTAGTATTATGGACAGTTGGATTGTTTCTCCTGCCAACTTTGTTGACTTGGGTCTCTTGAGGCAGTTTAGCAATTGCCTCGCATATACCAACAACCCTCTACTAATAACTCACTCTAGTATAGAGTGTGAGAGATATATTTACACCAAGAATCTTGAATACATGCTCTCTCGCACTCAAAACAGTAACACAGAAGAAGCTGTCAACCCACCCACCACTACACATGCACATAGTACCACTACTCATACACACAGTAAACATCCAACAACAAAATCAACATACTCGGAGGTTCTCTCAAAAAAACTACTGAGACACCAGAGACTCCAAATCACAAGATTGCTGCAGCTAACACAGTTCCCACAGCATCCATAGCAACACTAGTGTCTCGCCTACCAAGCCCGTAAAGCATAACACTAAAAAAACAAATTTTCTAATCACCGGAGACTCAATAGTGAGACACACACAGATGTCCCACTCACCAGGCTGGACAAGGAGAAAGTCACAGTCAGCTGCCTGTCAGGTGCCAGGATTCATCAGATCACGCATGCACTTAGGTCTGTTAGCAACAGGTACCATTATGACTCTGTCATAGTTCTTGTTGGAGTTAATGACCCAAGACATACCTCAGTGGACTATATAAAGAGAGACATGACTGAGCTCTCTGAGTAAGTGACCAAGGCAGGTACGTCCCTAGTCTTGAGCAGCATAATACCCTCACCTAGAATGATGCCACAGTATAAAGAAAAAAATTACTGATTTTAATAACTGGCTTAGTTTCCGGTGTCATTCAAAGGGGATCCAGTTCCTGTCAGCCTGGGAAACCATAGTTGACAAACCTCACTGCTTTGCCAGAGACTGTTTGCACCTGGCCCCTCTAGACTTTCAGCTACTGTCAAAGGCTCTTCCCTCCCCCACAGTGCCTTGTTTTAGGCAAGGTCTCAAAAACAAACTTAAGACGTGAAATTTGCCAATTATTACAAAATAAGAGTCATACTGCTAAATGCTAGGAGCTTAAACAAAAAGCTGTACACCCTGAAAGTACTTCTAAAGCATGTGGAGTCACAGAAACCTTGCTCATGGCCTCAGAGAGTACCCCGGCCTTGCAAGACCACAGTGCCTTCCACACCTTCAGACCGCAAAATGAATGTGTGAGAACGAAAGGAGGTGGTGTTTCTATCTATATTAGAGATAAATTCACCTCCCGTCTAGTTAGACTGGACAACTCCATGGGGTTACTCCAAAATCAGGTTATGGTGAATAAGACCTCATTCAACTCATAGCTGGGTAAAGATCTCCCTCCATGGGTCATGATGCTCATGAAGCCTACTTGACCAAACTGGAGAGAATCCAAATATTACAGAACACTCTGGTTAAGGGGGATTTCAATTATCCCACCATCAAATGGGAAACATACACTAGCCCTAACCTGCAAGCACAACAGTTCCTTTGCCTTGTTAACTCAAATGTCCTGGAACAAATTGTTCATACCCCAACAAGAGGAACAAACATACTAGATCTGGTTGTCACTAACATGTCAAAAAACTGTTGTACCCTCATTAATTAAATCTGACCACAAATCAGTCACCTTCGAGCTGACACTAACCCCAGAAGGGCGAACTCAGACTAAAAAACTTCACCAAGGCAAACTATGCCCTCCTAGGTGAAGGTATAAGTGAAGTTATAAATGCATTCCAAACCTCGCCCCCAGCTGGAAGTGGTAACTACACTGAAGCTTACACTAAAGCCCTGTACAATCACTTGCAGAAATGTATAGACTCAGCTGTACCAGAAAGAATCAAAGCCAGAGCCTCAAGTAAAAATAAGCTGCCATGGTGGGCATCCAGCATCGACAAACTTTACAATAAACTCAAAATGTTGCTGTTCATGAAAACAAAGGCTATACCCCAACAATGGAAAAGCACCCTCCTCAGCCTCAGCAGGCAAATAAGAGTACTTGTCAAATCCTCTAAGGGCCTGTTTGAGAAAAACTTAGCTAGCACAGCCAAGTAAAACCATAAGGCCTTTTACAGCTACATATGTAGCCTAAAAGTTAGGACCTAAGCATGTGCAGAACTAGTGACCAACAGTACCACACACACTGACCCTATGTTCCTGCGGAATGCAGAATAGCAATAGTTATTCCCCTCCACAAAGGTCGCCTAGAAACAGACCCGGGGAATTACAGACCCTTAAGCCTGACCAGCCTCATCTGTAAGGCCATGGAACATATCATTATGGACCTCATAAATAAAGACATATGCAACCCCAAAACTCTGGATCCTACCCATTTTGGCTTCAAGGGCAGATCTTGCCTGTTAAATCTTTCTTTCCACTTTTTCCTGGTTAGGGGTCACGACAGCGGATCACCTGTCCGCTCATGATTACCAGTGGAGTTTTGTATGACGTTGAGTTGCCAGCCTGGCACCCAACGTTCCATAGAAGGCGCACACATACATACACACACACACACACACACACACACACACACACACACACACAAACACACACACACACTCACACCTAGGGCCAATTTAGAGTGTCCAATCCACCTACAGCATGTCTTTGCAATGTGGGAGGAAACCGGAGCACCCGGAGGAAACCCATTCGACCACAGGGAGGACATGCAGACTCCGCACAGAAGACACCCCAGCCAAGGATTTAACCGGACAGCTTCTTGCTGCGAGGAGGCAATGCTAACCGCTGCACCACCATGGCCGTCCACATCCTGCCTGTTAAATCTTGTGAATTTTTTCAAAAATGTGACCAGGGCCACTGGCAAGGGCAAATCTGTGCACACAGCATACCTCAACTTGGCAAAGGCTTCTGACACAATCCCATACTCAGACATTGCCAATAAACTTAGCAAACTGAATGCAAACCCCTTTGTTGTAAAATGGGTTGCTAACTGGCTCACAAATCAGACACACATCCCTGATCAGAATCAGCAAGAAACTACGATCCCTCATAAAATCATCCAAGGCGAGCTTTGAAAGAAAAATTGCCAAAGACTTCAAAGATAACCACAAGGCATTCTTTAGCTATGTCAAGAATCTAAGTGGCAATGCTAAGATCTGCTCGGAGTTAGTGCAGAATGGCACAAAATACACTGAAACGACCGATATCGCCAACATCCTGGCAGACAGGTTCAGTGCAAACTTCACCCCCCTTTCACCCCCAAAGGGGCCCATAACCATACCAGAAGAATGTAGAGCCCCTGAAATCACAGACACGCAGGTTAAAACAGCCCTCTCCAAAGCCAAAAACACAGCATCAATGGGCCTGGACGGTGTCCCAGGCTGCGTCCTACATGAGCTCAAAGATGAACTAACCCCTCACCTAAACACACTGTTCAAACTCAGCCTCTCCACAGGCTATGTACCCATAGAGTGGTGCACAGCAATGGTTATTCCAACTCCACAGAGGTGGAGCCACAACAGACCCTGGGAACTATCGCCCTATAAGCCTGATTAGCTTGGTCTGCAAGGCTATGGAGCACATCATCATGGAACTCATTAACACAGACATTGGGAACCTCCAAACAATGGACCCTACCCAGTTCGGCTTTTGTTAAGGGCAGATCATGCCTCCTAAACCTGGTGGACTTCTTTGAGACAATTACCAAGGCTATAGATGAGGGAGAGGTGGTACACACAGCCTACCTAGACCTCACAAAGGCCTTTGACACCATTCCCCATTCTGGTATTATAGACAAACTCAAGAGCCTGAACATAAACCCCTATGTCACAAGATGGGTTGCCAACTGGCTCACGGACAGAACCCACATGGTGAGAGTTGCGGGAGCTAGGTCCGACTCTAAACCAGTTACAAGTGGTGTTCCCCAGGGCACAGTCCTAGGACTCCTCCTGTTCGGCATATACTTCTTAGAGGTACAGGCAAGCACAGGAGGACTATGGCTGATCAAGTTCACAGACGACTGCAAACTAGGGGCTATAATTGACTCTCCGGCTGACAGAGACATCCTCCAAAAGGGTCTCACTGAGACGGGACCTGGTGTCAAAATTACGGCCTCAAGCTAAATGCCAAAAAGTGCACAGTCATCCCCTTTGGAAAAAACAAAGTACCCACAAACTACCACATAGGTGGTAGTCCCCTAAATATGGAAGACATAATAAGGGATCTGGGGACCCAAGTAGATAGCAATCTCTCCTTTGATAATCACATTGCCAAAGTGGTTAGAAAATCCTTCTATGTGGCTCACCTAATCACAAAAGGGTTCGCATCCAGATCAAAAGAGGTCATTGTGCCCCTCTACTCATCACTCATCAGACCCATCATAGCGTACAATGCCCCATTTGGGATGTACCTTACAAGACACCTGCAACAGTTGGAAAGACCAGAAGTACTTCACCAAGAGGATCACTGGCCTCAAACAGATGCCCTATGCAGCTTGACTGAAGAAACTCCAGCGGTACTCGGTTGCATACTGCCTACTTAGAGGTGATCTCTGCCTGACATACAAGGCTAAGTCCAGCCCAGAATTGATGGACATGCTCCACCTGAGGAAAACCATATCCCCTCGAGCCACACACTCTAGGGATCTAAACCTCACCACAACAATAAATAGGACGTGCTGGAGGGATAGATTCCTGTACCAGAGACTTCCCATGCTTTGGAACAAGATTCCAATCTACATTAGGCAGAACTTCTCACAAACAATCTTCAACAGAAACCTTGAAGAGTGGACGGGAAACAGAAAGTTTACCCCTGTGATCACTTCAGTGGCTCTGCTGGACAGAGGCACAGGGAACTAATCTAATGGGGAGGTGAAAGCCAACACATTCTGGCTAGGCTTATAAATGCCTTTGGGCAGATAGCCTAGTACCTACCTATGAACCAGCAGACTTGTTACCAATGGGGTGTCACTGGGGTCAGTGCTGGGCCCTCTACTGTTTGGTATATACTTCTCAGAAGTTCAGGTCAAAACTAAGGGGCTGTGGCTGACCATGTTTGCAGATGACTGCAAACTGGTAGCAATTACTGAATCCCCAAATTATGTCAGTATACTCCAGGAAGGTCTTACGCAGACCAATGACTGGTGTCTTAGTCATGGTCTCAAACTGAATGCAGAGAAATGCATCATCATTCCCTTTGGCACAAACAACATCCATTCACACTATCAAATCAATAACAATACCCTAAGTACCCACAAAGTGGTAAGGGACTTAGGTTTACAAGTTGACCACGACCTTAACTTCAACCACCATGTGTCTACTGTTGTAAGGAAGACTTTCAACATAGCACACTTAATTAATAAAGGCATCTCCTTGAGAGCAAAAGAGGTTATAACCGCTCTATACTTGGCACTAAGCTGGCCCATAACTGAATATAATGCCCCATTCGGCATGCACCTTACAAAGCACCTGCAGCAATTGAAGAGACATCAGAGGTTTCTAAAAAAGAAAATCAAGGGACTCCAGCATGTGTCATACATAGACCAACTAAAGTTCCTGTCACTTTACTCTGTATCCTATAGACTTCTTAGGGGAGACTTATGCCTGGCTTACAGAGCAATCTCAAACCAAAACCTAATGAACTTGTTGCATATCTGTAAACCAAATGGGACTAGGGCCACCCAGTCCAGGGGCCTAAATAGGACATGCTGGAGGGATAGATTTATCTCCTAGTGCTTGTCACGTCTTTTGAATAGGCTATCTAATCATGTGAAACACAGTACCTCTATGACACTGTTCAAAAGGAACCTAAACAAGTGGATGAGGCACCATAAATTCTTACCAGGAATAGCGTCCACAACCCTCCTGGACATAGGCAGTCATTACTAAATATAAGCTTCTGTACTAACTAACATTTCTGTGGTATTACATTGGGATGAAATGGTTAGGCTTGAAATGACCTCCAGGTCAATAGCCTAGTAATCTCCTATGGTCCTATGAAATCAATATCTGAGCCTGTTACTGACCAGTAGAACTTGAGTATGGGCAAGGGGAAAGCAGTAAAGTCAAGTCATATGATGCACCATTGCACTCAAGGGAGAACCATCTCTCAATTGAGGAATAGTCACCTACTCTCTTCCTTCTTATGTATGCAGGCAAGACATGCAGTAATACCAATCCCTGCTCAAGTCTGATGACTAAACTGTGTATGTCAGCCACATCTAGTGTCTGAATCTTGTGATGGGGAGGAGTGACCTGGTCCCACAGTCCTCCACCATCACTGGGAAGGACAGCTGTCTGTACACACAATCTTCTTCCTAGTATGATTGGACTGCTGGCAGTCTGACTATCCATGCTCACTGGCCTCACAAAAAGTAAAAAAAAAAAATCAGAGCAGAGGTGAATAAATATGAAATGCAATTCTGTGGTGAGCTAGGAAAGTACTTCTGCACAATAGCTGATAGATGCCAATTTGTTTTATGCCCCCCCCCCATCCAAATCATCAAACAAATGTAACACTTAGCCAAGCGCTTTTATTTACAGTTTTCATCACAAAGACAACTGCAATAATCCAAATCAAGCAAAATAAATCTGTCATAAAAACAAAGTAGTAGTAGTCATTAACTGTAATAAAATCTTAAAGGGGAATGGTAAACACTACACAGCCATGACCACAAGCCATAAAGACTGCTTTAATGAAAATAGCAGCCAAAGAAAATATCTACTATAAATACAGATCATGCGTAGAGTACATCAAAGGAACAGTGAGATGCAGTCAAAAAAGTATTCTCATATATAATCAAAATGAAGACGTCATTCTGGTTATCTAAGCATTGCTATAGTCACATAAGAACAGTACACAGAGGCAAAAGCAACTTTTGATTACCCAGAAACCATGTTAAAGTTGTCATGAAAAACAGCTATATTCAGGGTGTTATACATACTTTTATTTGCAACTACTTATCTTGTCTGAATCACAAAAAGTTTGCAGCAGAGCAACTCACACAACTCAGACAGGGCAATTTACACTGCTGCAAATTAATGTGATTTGTAGTCCTGTACAATCCACATGGAACTGAATCACATTAATAACTATTTTACATGATTAAGAATCACTCAGATGAGCAGTTGAAACAACTGCTCATTGGAGTGCCCTACCATCCCATTTAAGTAAGTAGAAGAACACACAGGTACACACACACATAAACATACATGTCCACACTGACACACACATACAGTGTCATAGAGACACAGATGTATCTTACACAGAATTACCTACCAGAGTAACTATCTGATGGGAGACTGACTAGACCAGAGCTGCTGTGGTCATCAACTCTGCACTCCACAGCCTCCCCTCTAAGAAAGGTATACGCAGCTATCTGCAGACGCGTACAGGCAGAAACACGCTATGAATGCTCTGCACTCCTCAGCCTCCCAACACACTGTCTGCAGACATGTACAGGCAGAAACACACAGACACGCACACATATACTATGCCCTACACTACTCACCCTGTATTGGCAGTCTGAGCAGGAAGACATGGAGTAGCCAAGCTTGGAACTTGCATAGTCTGGCAGTTAAGGTAGAGGATTAAGACTAAGAGCTGTTAATAACCTGTTTCTTGCAGTTAATGGTTTAATTCCCTTTAGCCCCCATTTGCAGTATGCACACAGTATTTGTTGTTTGTCTTTTCGGCTTTTCCCGGTTAGGGGTCACCACAGCTGAACTCCGGTCTGCTAATGATTGGCAGTAGATTTTTTATGGTTCCGAGTTGCCAGCCCGAAGCCCAACCTTCAGCGAAGGCACACCCATTCATGCATGTCTTTTGGAGGCCACTTGATCGTGGGGAGGACATGCAGACTCCACACAGAAGGCACTCCAGCCGTGAATCGAACAGGAGAACCTCTTGCTGTAAGGCAACAACGCTACTGCTGTACCACCACAGCTTCTCCATTTGCATACTGTGGGACTGTCTTTGCATACTGTGTGACTGTCTCTTAACCAGACAGTTCTCTGGAACAGTTAGGACAATTAGGAACTTGGACTAGGCTCATCAATGGTCTCCTGGACTATGAATTTAGTAACTAACTATGACCCTATGAACCTATGGATATTTACTTCATCTTACTTCACTGGCTCCATTAGCTTCATGTGGTCACACCTCTAACTTCTTTATCCATCCCACGCAATAATCTAAAGCTGTGATGTCCCTCTGCTGACAATCTACCACCCCTATTCCTCAAACTGGCTGCCAACTCAATAGCCTTCCCTGTTTCTGTTCTAATCAACTGATCTATTCAGGAATCTACCATCCCCTCTATCAGGAAAAAAAAATCTTTACTATACCTATTCACAAAGGAGAACACTCCACTGACCTCTCTAACTACAGACCTATAGCCATGCCATCCCCTTTCTCCAAACTTCTTGAAAAATGTATACATAAGTAGCTCCTCGATTACTTCTTCAGGAAAATCTCCTCACTCCTACCCAACACGGCTTCTACCCTAACTGCAGCACAACTACCACTCTAATCTCCTTCTCACAAACTATCTCTCAAGCCAGACATGACAATAAACTTGTTTCCTGTCCATTTCTTGACCTCTCAAAAATCTTTGATACTGTCTCTCACCAAATATTTCTTACCAAACTGTCTGATCTCAGTCTCTCCTATTCTTCTCTAAAATGGTTCACAAGTTACCTCACTAACAAACAGCTGTCCGTTAGATGGCACTCTACCTCCTCCTCTTTCCTCCCTGTCTATACAGGTGTACTCCAGGGCTCCATTCTTGGACCACTACTATTTAATGAATTCAACAATGACTTGCACACCTCCTGCTCTCACTCCTCTCTCATCCAATATGTTGACGATTCAACTATCATCTCCATTTCTGACACTGTCCCTCACCTTTACACTTTAACACAAAACTCTTTCACCTTTGTCGAAACCTGGTTAACTGGCAACCAGCTAATCCTTAACCCCAAAAAACTAAACTTCTCATGTTCCTCCCAAAATCACTTTCACAGCATAAATCCTCTTTTACCATAACTTCACTTGACAACACTGTTATCAATGTAGAACCTCATACCAAACTCCTAGAAGCTATCATTGACTATAAACTTAAATTTGATATTCACATCCTAAACTGCATAAAAAGATCCACTAGAAACTGGGTCTGTTCTACTGTAACAAAAAAATCCTCACCCAGGACTCTAGACTTTCCCTTGCCTATTACTACCTTCTACCCAGTCTACTCTGTGCTTCACCTATCATAACCAACCTACAATCTACTCTAAAGTCTAACCTTGAACTCACAATAAAATTGCTAGATTTGCTACAAACCAACCTTACAGTTCTCACCACTGCCTCTCCCTCGCATCTCTTTTCAACTCCTATCTTCTCAACTTCTCATCATTTACTCTGTCCTCATTAAAACTATCTCCTGCCCAGCCATCTCATCCCTCATCTCATTATACATACCCTCTCGGGAGTTCTGACCAGTACCTCCTGGATATCTGCAAACCAAAAAAAAACTGTCGGTCAACAAATATACAGCAACACAATTGCCCTAACCTGGAACAAACTCCCCATGTCTATCAGATCCATAACTAACACTTATAACTTCAAAAAGGTAATAAAGGAAACACTACTAAACTCTTGGATTTGCTCGTGCCAAAATCCCACCTAACACTCTTGACTCTGGGCCTTACTTTATTTCTCTTAAATCTTCCACCACACACACACACACACACACGTTTTTCTCACCCTTCCCCTTAATGCTCATTAGTATTTTACTTGGAGATTTTCCTTCTTGACTCCCAATGTACTACTCCTGTATATTTTCTTCCTAGGTGTATTATACGGGTCTACCTGAAAATGCTGAAAGTTCTAAACGCTGATGACAAGAACACCGACACCGGAAGATCGACAACGGAGAAGACCAACAGTTGAGAATCCCGACGCTGAAAACACCGACATGTTAAGGTAAGTGTGCGATAGGGACGGACGTTAGGGTCAAGGTGTGGGTAAGGTAAGTGTGTGATAGTGACGGACATTAGGGTAGGGTGCAGGTCAGGTAAGTGTGTGATAGTGACGGACTTGAGGGTTAGGGGCGTATTAAGTGAGTTAGGGTTAGGGTGCGGGTAAGGTAAGTGTGTGATAATGACAAACTTAAGGGTTAGGAGTGGACTGAGTGAGTTAGGGTTAGGGTGCGGGTAAGGTAAGTGTGCGATAGTGACGGACCTTAGGGTTAGGGTTTGGGATAAGGTTAGTGCATAGATAGTTGTTTATGTAAGGTTTAGTGTAGGTTTGTAAGGTTTTTGGTGTACTTGTGTTGTGTGTGTGTTTTTTGGAAAAGATATTTGTTTTGTTGATTTTCGGGATTGTGGTTTGTCGGGCATGTGAAGTTTTGTGTTTTTGAACTTTCGGTTTCTTTCGGTTTTGTCGTGTTAGTTATTTCGTTGGTGTTTTGGCATATCGGTGTTATCAGGTAGACCCTTATTATACCATTGCCTACTCCTCAAATGAACTCCCACATCTCATACTTTGCTGCCTACTCACCTAACTCTTCAGGCTCTGTTTCTACTACTTCACTGCCTATAGAACTAAGAACTCATGTATTGTAGGTTTTTCTATAACCTTGGAACTTATTTATTGACTGCATTTTTGCTTTTCATTGTTATAACCCTATTGTCAGCAATATTTACATCTGTACCCAAACCTAGACAAATATCTGAACATCTACTCTACAGAATGTAACATTTTCTTTTTTGCCTTGTAATTGTTATTGTATTTTTTGTGTGGAGCATTTCTTCCAGGGCCTCCGCTGAAAATGGGCTCTAGCTCAGTGGGACATACCCGGTTAAGAAATGTCAAATAAATATATAAATAATCTACAAACTGCCAACCACACATAGTCTGAATCAGAATGCTGGTCTGTCTGACACAGGGGAGAAATTTACATAGGCTGCAGAAACAGATGCTGGGTTTGCATGCAGTTCTGAAGTACTGAGCAACAAATGAGCTGCAGAGTTGTGATCCAAAGTGCTGCAGCATAACAGTGCTTTATGAATTACAATCTCCTTGAATTCTGCACAAGATCACTTGCACTGTTTTGTGTATTATTCAAGATATGCATGAATACCATCCATCATTTTAGCCACAGTGAACACAGCCTTTCTCTATAGTGGGCATTCCATACAGTGGTAGTTTTTATGCGCACAAACAGAATGCAGTGAACGGAAAATGTTACATTTCCCCACAAATTAACCGAAGATTGAGTGAGTTTAATCTGATCTCAGTAATTTCAGATTCAATGTTAAAAATGCTTATCTGGAGGTGTAACAGGTGAAACCAAAAGGGATGTTGGTAGCCTCCTTAATGGTGATCCAGGGGAAAGTAGAGACCTCACAACATAAGGAATCAACTTATTTTGGGGATCTACATCTTTATCAGTGTGCATCTATGGTAGGAGGGGATGAGCAGTAAAATGTCTGATGTCTGGGAGTGGTAGAGACTGAACCTAAAGGGTCAAGAAGGCAACTGCACTAGATAGAAGATTCAGTGTCCTTATTTAGGTATGGAAAAATGAAAAGGTTGAGAAAGGGACTGGAACAATGCAGGAAGGATCTGAAGAACTGGGAATGTGCCTTAGAGGAGTAGCACATAAATCAGCGTTCTCAAATGTGCTTATATGTCCATGACTTAGGCTAGGACAGGGTGCTTGACATCACCAAGTTCAAAAAAAAGTTGAACAACCCTCTCTTCCTACCACCCAACACTACAACCTGCGAGAGATGCACCTACATAGCCAAACTGGAAGCAAAGCTCTCTCCAGCCAAGACTGTGCTAGACAGTCAAGAGGAGAAGGTTAACACCTGCACTACACCTCAAGCAACACATAGCCCTTCAAAACCCAAACCATCAACACCCACACATAGCAACACTAAACCCACATATGCAGAGGCCCTTAACATTAACCTGCCCAAGCAACAAGGACCTCTGAAGCTGAAACACAAACAAACACCAGTCACAACCAAAGTTACACATAGCTCACAACACCAGTGTGCCACCCAACAACAGCCCCTAAGGCAAGACAACGTACCCAATACTTTAGTCATAGGTAACTCTATAGTCAGGCACACTGATGTCCCACTCACCAGGCTGAACAAGGAGAAAATTAGTCATCTGCCTGTCGGGTGCCAGGATCTGCCACATAATGCATGCACTCAAGTCACTCCACAACAAGTACAAATACGACTCTGTCATTGTCCATGTTGGAGTGAATGACTTGAGACATACCTCCCTCGACTACATGAAAAGAGACATGGAAGAGCTCTCGGATCATGTGGCCCAGGCAGGTATGACCCTAGCCCTGAGTAGCATCCTGCCTTCACCCAGAATTATACCACAGTATAAGGACAAAATGATTGACTTAAACAATTGGCTAAGCTTCTGGTGTCATTCAAAGGGGATCCAGTATCCGTCTGCCTGGGAAGACATGATCGACAAACCACAATGCTTTGCCAGAGATGGTCTGCACCTGTCACCCCTGGGATTCAGGTTACTGGCTAAAGCTCCTACCACCCATATAGTGCTTTTTTTAGGCAAGGTTCAAAGGACAAAACCACCACTGTAACAGATACAAGCATGCAAAATCTGAAGGTAATGCTACTCGATGCTAGAAGTCTAAACCTCAAAATGCACTTTCTCGAGGCACTCCTAAAAATGGAAAACATCGATATCTGTGCACTAACTGAGACCTGGTTAAAGGCTCCAGACAGCACCCCTGCAATACTAGGCTACAACTCTTACCACACTTTTCAGCCACCAAACCAAGACCGAAACAATAAAGGTGGAGGACTGTCCATATTCACCAAGGATATTCACACCTCCCGGCTAGTTGCCCAACAAAATGCATTTGAAATGCTCCACGTGCAACTAACATTAGGTAAGACTGCAATCCAAATTGTAGCTTGCTACAGATCCCCCACCATGCCCCAAGATTCTCACTACACCTTTCTAAACATACTGGAAAATATTATGATACAACCAAACACCCTAATACTGGGTGATTTCAACTACCCTACCATTAACTGGGAAAACTACTCAGGTACCAACATCCTTTCCCAACGGTTCTTGGAATTCATAAATTTCAATGCCCTGGATCAACTAATCCATTGTCCCACCAGGTCTGACCATAAGCAAACCATGCTTGACATCCACATCCCACCCCCACCCCCCAGTAAGGAAACCTTCATAATAAACTTCTCCAAAGCCAACTTCGTGCTACTCAAATCAGAAGTGACAAACTTCATGACACTCATGCAGACGGGAGCTGAAAGTTCGACTGCTGAATCCTACACTAAGGCACTGTATGAGCACATCCACTCGTGCATGAATCGTGCCATCCCATATAGAACCAAGATGCTCGCCTCCAAAAAAGGAAGCCGATCTGGTGGTCCCCTGCCATAAATAAACTATACAACAGAGGGAAGAAACTGTTGCAGAAAAGAAGAAAATCCCAGGATGCAAAAAACTCCCTTACCAGCCTCAGTAAGAAGCTGAGATCCCACATAAAATCCTCCAAAGCTAGTTACGAAAATAAAATTGCCAAAGATTCCAAAGACAACCACAAGACATTCTATAGTTATGTCAAGAATCTAAATGGCAATGCTCAGATCTGCTCTGAGCTACAACAGAATGGCATTAAATATACTGATCCCAAGGATATTGCCAATATCCTGGCAGATCGATTTAGTGCCAACTTCACCCCTCTCTCACACCCTAAAGGGCCCATCTCAATACCAAAAGATTGCCAAATTCTGGTAATCAGGGCCACACAGGTAGAAACCGCACTCTCCAAAGCTAAGAATACAGCATCCATGGGACCAGATGACATCCCGGGCAGTGTACTACATGAACTACAAAATGTACTGGCACCTCACCTAAGTGTCATGTTTAACCATAGCCTCACCTCAGACTTCATGCCCACTGAGTGGCGCACAGCTACAGTTATCCCACTCCACAAGGGGGGATCCACCTTGGATCCCGGGAACTACCATCCCATCAGTCTGAAGAGCCTGATCTGCAAGGACATGGAATGCATTATCATGGAACTTATAAACAAAGACATTGGCAACCTTCTAACACTGGACCCCACCCAGTTTGGGTTTGTGAAGGGCCGTTTGTGTCGCCTGAACCTGACTGACTTCTTCGAATCAGTCTCCAGAGCTGTGGACGAATGTAAGGCAGTCCACACAGCCTATCTGGACCTCACCAAGGCCTTTGACACCATCCCCCACTCTGGAATCATAGATAAACTGGGTATACTTTATTTACGCGAAAGCTTAAAACAGCAAATGCATATGCATTGAACCATATGCATCAAACCGAGAAACCATCGAAAAACAATAAAAATGGAACTAAACAACAAACATGACATGTAACAGCTGTAGGCAGAGGGCAAGCCCTCCTGCACCCCCCACAGTCCCTGCTTCTTAAATATACCAACTCCAAGATTGCACTACATTGAAGTATACGGAAATCTCCACCTACGGAGATTTCCGTTTACAGTTTTCGACGGTTCACAATTTCGATGCATATGGTTCGATGCATATGCATTCGCTGTTTTAAGCTTTCGCGTAAATAAAGTAGACCCGATAAACTTACTAAGCTGGGCATAAATCCCTATGTCACTCGATGGGTTGCCAACTGGCTGACTGACAGAACCCAGACTGTAAAAGTAGCAGACTCCAAATCCAGCTCCAGACAAATGGAGTACCTCATGGTTCAGTCCTGGGACCGCTCTTGTTTGGTATCTACTTCTCTGAAGTACAGACCAACACTAAGGGACTCTGGCTAACAAAGTTCACAGTTGACTGCAAACTGGGAGTCATTATTGAATCCCCAAATTATGTGGATATTCTACAAAAGGGCCTTACAGAAACAGATGCTTGGTGCCAGAGCCATGGGCTCAAGCTTAATGCCAGAAAATGTATAGTTATCCCCTTTGGGAAAAAACATGTACCTATGAATTACCACATAGGTTGCAGTACACCAAACACCGAAAGTGCGATGAGAGACTTAGGGACACAGGTGGACAGTGGTCTCACCTTCGATAACCACATCGCCACAACAGTAAGGAAATCCTTATATATGGCACACCTCATCACAAAGGGCTTTTCATCCAGAAAAAATGAGGTCATTGTCCCACTGTACTCATCCCTCATTGGACCCATTATAGAGTACAACGCCCCGTTTGGTATGTACCTCACAAGACATCTGCAACAGCTGGAAAGACCGCAGAAATACTTCACTAAAAGAATCACAGGCCTAAAGCAGATGCCCTATGCTGACCGTCTAAAAAAACTCCAGCTATACTCTGTGGCATATCGTCTACTCAGAGGTGATCTCTGCTTAACATACAAGGCCATGTCAAACTTTCAGCTGTTGGACATGCTCCACTTAAAGAAATCCCAATCCCTCAGAGCCACACACTCCAGCGATCTAAACCTTGTCATCACAATGAACAAAACATGCTGGAGGGATAGGTTCTGACCCAGAGACTCCCCATACACTGGAATAGACTGCCCATACATGTCAAGCAGAGTGCCTTCTTGGCCCTCTTCAAAAGGAACCTTGACAATTGGATGGGAGATAGGAAATTCACCCCAGGGATCACGTCACTCGCCCTGCTAGACAGGAGTCCAGGGAAGTAAATATTGTGGGAAGAAATATCCAGGGAATTGTTATGGCTTGGGTTGTATAGGCCATTGGGCCGATAGTATAGTACCAACCTATGAAGAACTCAGAGATTTGGATTCATTTTCACTACAGCTAATTACTTCTATTAACACCCATACTACCTTTCAATCTAAAGATGTGGACAAGGTTTACTTTACAAGTCTCTGCTCTGATCACCACTGCTGCCCTGCTGACTGCTGTGTATATTTCTCTGCAGAACAAGGAATAATGAAGTAAAGTGGCATCACTTGCAGTTCAGAGCAGCAAACAGATATTATGTATTAATACATATATACATACACTGTCCTGAGTGGGTGACCATGGTCTTGAAAGTACACAAGTACACCCAAACTACTACATGTCCGTTAGTGACAATGTTTTGTCCATGTACTATGTTCCACTACAGATGATGTTTCCATTAGCCTATGATACACAGCTGGCCCACAGTAGAGATTCAAAACTTTCCCTCTGGCTTGGGAGAGCTGAAATTTGGCTGCTCTGTTCCTCTCAAGAGAGTCCATGTTTCAAAGTCAGATAAACTGTGGCACAGCAGGGTCTAAACCTCTCTGTTAATGGGACAGGCTCATTATGTTGGCCTCTTTCGGGATGATGTCTGCAACTATTTCGGATGAGAACATGGATCTTCACTGACAGGTTTAATTTATTTCATTAGGAGACATTTAAAGTAGAGAAGGGGCAGAGTAAGGATCATGGAAAATCCTGGGTTTCCCTCTCAAAACTATAGAGTAGTAAGTGAAATATTGGGAACATGATTGGGAAAGAAATCAATGGTATCTGGGAAAGATAATGCAAACAATCCATAAGGCAAAACAGGTAAAAATGGAAGTAGTGAGCTCAAGCATCTACAGGCTGCTCAAAATCCGTGTAAACTAAAAGCTTTGTTGAAAGACCAGTTTAACAGTATTATAGAAGCAGCAAAAACTTGGCATACAGAGAACCGTAGCTGGGATGCAAATATATTAACTACACAGATTATTAAGAAGAAGAATAAACAGGAGATGTAACCCACTGTTTAGAAATGCAATTCACAGTAAACAGGGAGGACAGGAGCCACTGAGGGTCACAATGGAAACTGAAAATGAGAAGCTCAATCCACACAGGGGGTAGCGGATCTAAGACAGCATAGCCAGACAACAAGAAGGTAACTTCAAATCACACCTTGAAAGAGCCTGATGGAAGACCAGCTGGGAATACTATATTCTGTACACCAGTGAGTAGTACTATTAACTGTTTAAGCAACAGTTTTCGGGAAATTACGCTGCTTAAAAGTCAATCATCAGTGTTTGTTTGTTAGGAAATGCAGACAGGAGCTAGTATGTTCTTTTTTACAGTTCAGCAAAAGCATTTGACAAAGGTTAACAAAGAGGTATTGTGATGATAATTAACAGCTCTATCGTCTGCCTGATTTTTTTCAGTGTTTGTGAACTGCAGCACAGAGCTATAATAAAAAGAAGTTATGTACTCACCATAACATTCCATCTGTGTTGTCCATTTTCATTTTTCTCAACTGATGGGTTCGGATCCAATCTGTCAGATCCGACTCGGCTGTTGTTAAAGCTCATGGCAACCAGGAACTCTCGAGCTCCTCCCTTACCCACAATGCACCAAACCCAATTACTTCAGATTTTGTTTGCTGCTAAGAAAAGTAAAAGAAATCATTAGAAAGAGGTTATCTATGAAGTCTTTATATAAATAATGATGATGATAATAATAATAATAACAACAGCAAGGCATGTGTGCCCTATATTACTCGTTCTTCCAGAAGCCTTAAAGATGGGGGTTGGTGGGAGGGGAGTTAAGGAAGAATGAAAATGGACAACACAGATGGAACATTATGGTGAATACATAACTTTATCTGATGTTGTCAAGTTTCACTCTGTCCTCAACTGATGGAACAGAGTCCCCAGCTACTTAACCTTCAGGGTGGACTCAAGGAAGGATATTCTTGAGCACCACAGAACCAAAAGATGCTCTTCCTCTGGAGACCAGATCTAACTTGTAATGAGTAATACATGTATGGGGAGTAGCCTAAGTAGCTGCTGCACAAATATCATTCATGGACATTCTGGATTGAAAAACTGAGGAAGTTGCCATGGATCCAGTAGGATGAGCGTGAAAGTTTTTTGTCAGAGTGATGCCCAATTTGTTATACACAAAAGAAATGCAATGTTATCCATTTAGATAGCGTAACTTTGGTAACTGGTTTACCCAGTCTGAGTTCTGTAAATGAAACAAACAGTCCAATTTGCATATTCACCTTTGTTAGAAAATCTGGGGAAGAATACAGGCAAATTAATAGACTGATTAATATTGGATTCTGACACCACCTTTGGAAGGAATGATGCATTGATATGTAAAGTCACCCCGTTCCTATGAAAAATGAAGTATGGAGGTTTTGAGGATGATGCTTAGATCTCAGAAATTCTTCTAGCCGAAGCAATGGCTACTATGAAATTTGTCTTCCATGAAAGAAATTTAAGGTCACAGGTAGCTGCGGGCTCAAATGGGGGTTGGGTAAGGTACTGCAGCACTAAATTTAGTTCCCAGAGAGGAATAGGATCTATAAAGGGAGGCCTTAAGAGTAGAATGCCTCTTAAAAATGATTTGCTTAATTTATGAGATACTACTGACAAGCCATTTATCCCAACATGGAAATTTGATATTGCTGCTAACTGGACTTTAATTGTAGAAAAACTAGTTCCTTAATCAAAGAGATGTGATAAAAAATGCCATGTATTATGTATGGGAGCTGCAAAAGGTTCAATGTCATGTTTTTGAGCTCAAAAACCAAATCTTTTCCATTTGCTAGAGTATAGTTTGCTGGTGGAAGGTTTATGGGAAAACAAAAAAATATGCCGGACAGAGGAAGATAGCATTAGTTGTCTGGCTATCAATGATATTGGATAAGCCCAGGCAGTCAGCCAGAGGTTTGTCAAATCTGGGTGTATAAGTTGGATCCAGAAACCAAGGTGGTTGAATCAGGAGAGGCCAAAGAAAGGGAAAACAAATCTGTTGAAGCCAATATGCAGCAATTAGGATTACTTTGCTCTTCAACCTGGAAGCTTTCTGAAGGAATTTGGACATTAAAGGAATGGGCAGATATGCGTACAAGAGAATGGGGGCCAATCATGAAGTAGAGCATCCCTCAAGGATTCCTTTTCTGGGGGAATTAGGGCAAAGTAGCTGCTGCACTTGCTGTTCGGGAGGAAGCGACTAGATCACAGCAAGGCTGGCCCCATTTATGGAAGATCTTGTTCGCAATTTTCTTGTTGAGGGACCAGTCGTTGGGTAGAAGAATGCACCTGCTTGATTTGTCCTCTATCACATTGGATTTCCCTGTAATGTGCACTGCTAAGAGAAAGTCGTTGGAAGAGATCGCCCATTGCCATATACTGACAGCTTCTCAACAAAATGGCTAGGATTTGGTTCCTCCTTGTTTGCTGATGTACCAAACCACTGACATGTTGTCCATTTGTATTGCAATGGTCCCCAAGGGGAAAGTATTCTGGAATGCCTGCAATGCTAACAGCACTGCTCTCATCTCTAGGACATTTATATGCAATTTAGCATCCTCAGGGGACCAGGTGCCTTGGACCATATTCCCCAGATAATGCCCCCCACCATAACTGTGAAGGTCCGTGATCACTTTGGTCTTGGGCTGGGGGGGGGGAGGTGAATAGACAACCTAGAAGAACTTGATCTGAATGAATCTACCATTCCAGGTCTCTTTTGCATATCTGAGTGACTCTTATCTGGTAAAACATAGACTGGTAAAGAATAGACCGTTGTGTGGCTAGCATCCATTGAAGAATTCTCATGTAAAATCTGGTTAGCGGTACTAATGTTATTGCTGCCGCCACTGATCCCAGGGCTTGGAAGGACCAGACAGGACGAAATCATGGCACTGCAGATTATCTTTTTGACTTGTGACCTTATTGTCTGAACTCTTGATAGTGGCAGGGATGCAATGGTAGTTTTCATCTTGAGAATCGTTCCTATAAACTCTAGGCTCTGGGTAGGTTATAGATGAGACTTCTTGTAGTTCATGGTTATCCCCAGAAGTATGCAAGTCTGGAGAGACTGGTCCTTTGCCAATATGAGTTGATGCATGGTCGCAGCGAATATGAGCCAGTCATCTAAGTATGAAAACACTCGGAATCCCTGCAGTCTGAGATGAGCTGCTACTACTGCCATGCATTTGCTAAACACCCTGGGGGCAGTGGTGAGTCCAAAGGGTAGTATTCTGAACTGGTAATGACTAGCTTCCAACCAGAAATGTAAATACCTTCTGGATTGTCTGTTCATCTTTATATGATAGTACACGTCCTGAAGGTCTACCAAGCACATCCAGTCATCCTTGACCAAAAATGGCATAATGGACTGAACTGTGACCATCCGAAATTTGGTTCTTTGAACTGTCTTATTTAGTTTGGTGAGATCCAGAACTGGTCTACAATCCCCAGTTTTCTTTGGCACTAAAAGGAACCCTGAGTAAGTTCTGGATTCTATCTGGTCTAGTGGGACCTGTTGGATGACTCTTTTTCCTAGCAGCTTTTGTATTTGCATTGCTGCTTGTTCCCTCTGACTGGGTGGAACATTGGGGATTTTTCTTGAGATTGGAGGTGGAAGAGAAAAGGGTATCATATATCTTCTGGAAATAATCCTCTGCACCCAAGTATCTTTTGTTATATCTAGCAAGGCTCTCTGGTGCAGGGATAATCACCCCCCAACTGCCTCCAGAGGTGGGCAATCGGGATTCCTTTCAGAAGCACTGGTAGGGTTTGTTAAAGAATGATTCTCTGCAACCCTGGTTCTGTAGGCCACCTCTGCCATGTGAGCAATGACGTCCATTAGAGTTCCCCCCTCTGCCTCCGTGGGAACCTCCTCCACGTGTATCCTGAAAAGGACTCAGACTTTTTGAACCACATTTTCTGACCACCTTGCCGATTCCTAATGGTCCACTGAGGGGGTCGAAAAACATATGCCCATGGCAGAGAGGGTCTTTCCATCCTTTATCTTGGGGTCAAATAAAGATGTTCTGTCAAAAGGGGCACTGATGAAAGAGGACTTGAAGGGCTCTGTAAACTCACAAAGGTGCCTCCAGGCATGTCTCCTTATGGAAATGCCTGATCCCGATGCCCTTGAGGTTCCCTCTGCTACATTTGAGACCAACCTCATGGATGAATTGGACATGGACTGAAGGTTAGTCAGCTGGGAAGTTACAGAGGCCTGAACTTCCTAATAAACAGCACAAGAGAGGGTATTTGATAACTCCTTAATCAAATCCCTCTGTAACCTGGTAAAATGTGCCAAGTAGTTGAGAGACCTCATCGCAAATGTGGGTGAGGCATATATATGTTTCTCAAATCTGTCCATTGCCCATGACTCGTTGTGGGATGGACAGTGGAACTTTCTTTGGCTAGTTCCTTCTTGGTGGCCACCACAATGATCATGGCAGTTGTGAAGTGATTTTACAAGCATTTATTAGAAAAAATGTATATAAGGAGAAGTGAAATGATGCCTAATAGGGAGACATGAGAGATGTATAGTAAGAAGGAAGATGTAACAGTGGATAGTAAGCAAATGATAGGCAAGATCAAGTATAAAGAGATAGATGGCTAGTCTGGTTTGGTACAGGGGCATAGCCAGTATGATTTGAGGTAAAGTTTAAGTCTATTTTTGAAGAGTGATAAGGAAGTAAGTGAGGAGAGGTCATTAGGGAGAAGATTCCAGGATTTACCTACAGTATTAGAGAAGAGAGAATCCCCAGCCCTGTTATTAGATTTGGAGGTGTGTACAAGAAGTTTGTGTGAGGAGCGTAGAGACTTCAGATTTTTATAGGGGGTAATGAGGCTAGATAAACTAGGAGTATTAGAAGGTTTGAAAAAAATGTTGTGGGCAATGGTTAGTTGGTGAAATTTAATCAGGTGTTGTAGTTCTAACCATCCTAGCTGATTTAGATTTATACAATGGTGTGTTCTAAATGGGTTTCCTGTTGCAAATCATGCAATGTTATTATAGGATGATTCCAATTTGCTGAAGACAGTCTTGGATAGATTAGTAAAAATAGGAGAAGCGTAAAGGAGTGTAGAGATCAAATGAGTGTGAGCTATAGTAATTTTGGCAGTAGGAGAAAGGAAGGGTTTAATCCTATAGAGAGTGCCAATTTTTTTGTCGACAGTCTTTATAGTATTGTTGATATGGATGTCGAAGTTCAGATTACTGTCGATGGTGACACCTAGAAGTTTAGTGGTAAAGTCTGGAGATATTATGGTACCATTGGTGGATGTCACAGAGAAATGAAGAGGAGAGGACTTTTGAGTAGGAGTGAAGAGGAGGAGTTTGGTTTTCTTTGGATTCAGAAGAAGGCAACGCTGAGTGAACCATTGTTCAACTATGTAGAATACCTTCTGCGTGAGAGAGTGAAGGTCTTGGGAGGATGTGGCTGAGCATAGTAGTGTGGAGTCGTCAGCATATTGTATACAAGTGGCTTGGGGGATAGCTAGATGAAGGTCACTTATAAATATGAAGAGAAGAGGTCCTAGTATGGACCCCTGGGGGATGCCTATGGTAATGGGGTGGATAGTGTTATGCCATAGTACTGCTTGCTGCCATTTGTCAAGGTAGGATTGGAACCATTTTATGGAAAGTGGGTCTAACGACAGAGATTTTAGTACATTTATGAGAATCTGGTGGTTTACCATGTCAAATGCTTTAGACAGGTCGATAAATAGAGCAGAAGAAAGATTATTTAGGTTTCGTTGTTTGTTGATGTAATCAGTAAAGGAAAGGAGGGCAGTAGTAGTGCTGTGTGAGGGTCTGAAACCATGTTGAAAGTTGGAAAGTAAACTGTTTTCAATTAAGTGGTGGAGTAATTGCCTGTGGATACATTTCTACATAATCTTAGCTAATGGAGAGAGTAGGGCAATAGTTTGATAGCTCAATGGAGTGTCCTCCTTTATGCAGGAGGATAACAATGGAGACTTTCCATAAGGTGGGGATGTGACCTTCGCTTATAGTTCTATTTATCAATATGGAAGTAGGGTAGGCAATAGCATTGGAGGATAACTGTATAAATTCAGAAGGCAGTTGGTCTGCTGAAGGAGAGCATGGTTTCAGTTTATTCAAAAGATTTTGAATAAGTTTGGTTGGGACTGGTTGGAACTGAAAAGGAGGGGGTGGGGTTGAGATGTAAGAAGGTAGTGTGAAGGTATTAGGTGATAGTTGACTAGCTAATGTTTGGATAGCATCTGTAAAGAAGGTGTTGAAGGTATTAGCTGTATGGATAGTTTTTTTTGGTCTGTATTTTGGGGGTTAGGCGTAGTGGATTGACCTGGGTGGAGTAACTGCTTAATGCTAGCCCAGACTTTTTGTGGTTTGTTATGATTAGGTTGTTGAAACTGTAAGTAATATTTTTTTTTATCATTAAGTATGGCCTTCTTAGTGTCATTTCTAAGTTTTCTAAAGGTTTGTTGAGCAACAGGGTTTTTGGTCATTCTCCATTTGGTCCAATATTTATTTCTGAGTTGAATTTTATGTTTGGTTTCATTGGATAGCCATGGGGCAGAGTTGGCCTTAATTCTAATAGATCTGGTTGCAGCGTGATAACTGAGAATGGAAAGGAAAGTAGTATTAAAGAAATTAATGGCTTCATCTAAAGGGAGGTGTTTTAAGGGAACCCAATTGCATGCTCTTAGTTCCATTTGAAATAAATCAGGGTTACATTTCTTTTTGGATCTAATACTTCTGATAGAGGTTAGAATAGGAGTGTTGGTTTTATGCCTGATGAAGTAGGTAAGTGAGTGGTCACTTATATCATCAGGGAGGGTTCCAGAATTATAGTAGTGAATATGATTGTTTATAAGAATCCAGTCCAGTATGCTTGCTTTCTTGTTAGCTTTATTTATTCTGGTGGGTGAGGTAATGGTTTGAAAAAAAAACAATGTAGGTTAATGTGGGAGGTAGGATGGCTAGTACAACAGGAATTCCAATCCAAGTTTATATCGCCTAGGATTATGGTTTCTTGAGGCAGGTGTTGGGATAGCCAGTAAAGGATATTTTCCATGGTGGCTATGTTATTTCCAGGGGGCAGATAGATACAGATAATGTATATTGATTTGGCATTGTTAAGTTCAAGTTTAGAGATGATAATTTCAGAATGGGAATCTAGAGGTAGATTACAGTTGTATGTGGTTAATTGTAATCCAGATTTGAATAAAATAGCAACCCCTCCACCTTTCTTTGCTACTCTATCAATTCTTAGCATATTATATCCAGGTGGGATAATTAAATTATCCTTTATACTAGGTTTTAGCCATGTTTCTGTTAGGCAGATAATGTCAAAGGAGTATACTTGTAGGAGAGCATGGAGTTGAGTTACTTTGTTGTTAATACTACGTATATTTAGATGAGCTAGTAGGAGGGAGTTAGGTGGATTAGTGAGGGGATAATTGGTCAATTGATTTTGTTTTTGGAGAGAGATAGAGGTTGTTGTAGGGCCTGGGTTAGGATGAATATCACCGTCCTTTAATGAGAGGAGATGTCCTAGATAGCTTAGGTTAGGGAGCTTGCTGTACGGAAATAACAGTCTCTTGAGATGTAGCGAATTATATTTAATATGTAGTGTTCTATAATACTTAGCAAGTAGGTAGCTGGGTGGGCATATTATGTTTGCATGGTTATGTAGGTATGGTAAGTGTTGAGAGTTAGTATGTTGGTTGGGGTAGTCAGTGTATGGATATATGGGGTGTTCATATGAGGAAAGTAAATAGGCAAAGGTTAAAAGTGGTAGTGATACAAGAGTAAAGCAGAGTGGAATCTGAGAAGGGATGGTAGGATTAGCCATTGGGAAGGATTGGCTATCTGTTAGAAATATATTTAGAGATGGAAGTGTTTAAGCTGAGAGTGTGTAGAGATATGAGGGTGTGGTGAGTATGGAGTGGAGTGGTAAAGAGATGGGAAGATAAGAGAAAAATTGGCCAACTGGAAATGTGTAGAGGTTAATGAGAAGAGGAAGGGGTGTGGTTAGAAAGTATAAGAGTAGGACCCTTGGGGGTGGGTGGGAATTGGGGGTAAGGAGGGGAGCAGAGTGAGCCCGCAGGGCAAAAGGAGTGAGTAGAAACAAAGAGAAAGGAAGAAGGCAAGACTGAGAAGAAACAATCAGTGATTAGGTAAGTGAGATAATAGATAAGGAAAGTAAGGAGGATGTAGTACTTGTTTGGTGTAACTGTTAATAAGGTAAGAACAGAGAGGGTCAGGGAGATAGGAGGCTAGTGGCAGGGAATTAATGGGTCCTTAGAAGAGGATTCAATATATGGTAACTTAGGGGATAGGTGGATACTTAAGCAAGATAGGTATGTGCTGCCACCTAGTGGAGAAACAGTAGAAGACAAGAGCACTTACAGCAGAGTAGGGAAAGGTAATAGGTACTGTAAGGACCTAATAATGGGGTAAAAAGAAGTCTGCAGAAGGCTGCTAGCAGTGGAACGCAGGGGTAAATACAACATAGACTGGTTACAATGACTTGCCCTGGGATACATACACTTTAGGTCGATATCATTGGCAAGCAAAGGAAGTTGAGAGAACAGTGGAGGATTCCTGCATAGAGCTTCTTTTTCTGTCTAGAAGCCAGGAAAATCAGGAATAGTGGGAGGCTTAGGTTAGGTTATGCACTGTAGACTAACTGTAAGACAAAAGGGACAAAAATAAAGTGTTAGCAGGATAATTGTAAGGGGGTAGCAAGTTAAATGATTCAGGAAAGCATACTAAAAAGAGGTAGTGGACTGACGTAGAGGACAGTGTGAGTTGAGGGTAAGTGGGAGATACTAGGATGTGGAAGATGAGATGAGGGTGAGTGAGAGTACTAACATAGGAATGCTAGGGAGGCTTAGGATACTATATAATTTATGCAGCAGATACACAGGAGTGAAACAGTCAACAAGTTACATTCACAGAGCAGGAAAATTAATTAGCAGCAGACATTTTCAAAGTAGTAAAATAAGAAAAAAAATCTTAGTCTATTATGCTATATGAGCTGCAGGCATATATTAACATAAAAGTATTGCATGTACAGTCTAATGAATTATACACATTAGTATAAAAAAAAGGTAGGTAGTACTCAACACCAGTACATTTAATACGTTTAATGTTTTTCCTTTGCAAGTTATTTAACATGAAACATTGCTTTTGGGAGTCAGGTAAATGTTCCTGCAATAACTGCTGGGAAGAGAAGGTAGGGCAAGAGAAAGAAAGATATAAAAACTTGGAGTCACTTGTTAGTTATCCATTGCAGTGCATGGGAACCAAGATCCCTGGAAGCTCTGCTGGCCTGTGAACTGCTCGTTATTATTTCCCTTCTCTTTTCTAAGAGGTTTCCTCCTTCTACACTACAGTTCTGGATTTTGTTCCTTGCAGAAATGCTGTTTGGCTGAAGGTAATTTCTACAAGATAGTGTCAGAGGATGGAAATATATTATTTGCTTAACACAATGACTTATCTTTCTTCTTTCTCTTTCAACTTTATGCATCAGGATTTGCATAGTTGGTACCCTGAATAATGAGGTCTGGTTTACGTAGGCATTGATTAGTTGAAATTTCACAACTACAGGGAAGAATTGTTTCCTGAGCCATACATGATGTGTAATGGAAGCTGCAGTAACAACAGCAGCTTGAAAATAATTGTTTTCTACTGAAATCATGTTTACTTGTATAAGTACTGATTTTATTTACCTTAATCCTGATTTTGAAACTGGTAATTTCTTGAATAGGCTTGCTTTAATATGTCCACATGAGCATTATTGTTGATTTTCTTGGTAGCTAAAGAGACAAACATATAAACCCCTTTACAGTCTGTCAGCTACTCTAGGTTCTTTATTAGGAGTGAAGGGTTAGAAGTACCCAGCTTCTTAATTCACTTAAAAGTATCAGTATTAATATGTTCTGATTTTGCTCCAGGATTTTGCACTTGGTCTAGTCTACTTTTTAAAACACTCTAAAATCTAAGCCGTATTTTTAATGCTGGTATCAATGGATGTTAGTGAAGATACTGAGAAGAAGATAAAATCCTGGAAATGTTCTATATTAAAAGATTGACTACTGGTTTGAGGTCCTCCATATATATTTAAGTCCTGAAATTGATACCTGCAGGACAAGGCTTTGCTTTCCTCATGCTGTTCTTTAGGGACCTTGGGGTTAAGGGGAGAAAATATAGATCATATTATTGGAATTATACACTAACTTCCATAATGTATCTCTCAACATAGCACACTTTTTTTTCAAAACAGAGAATACATTCCTGAAAGCATGATTGTTTAAGCAAGCAAGCAAGAAACCAAATAAATAATTAAATACAATAAAATAATAAAAATAAAAAATAAAATAAAACAAATAGATAAATGAAAATAAAGCAAATCAAATATTCTGAATGTAAATAAATTATTTAAAAACTGTAGATACTATGATGTGTTGTGTGCCTTGCTATGTCCTTTGGGATAAGGTCCTCCTCATTTGGGTCTACTGCTCTCGCAGACATGGAATCAAGGCTTTTAAAAAGGAAAGTTTAGTAGTTTCAGCTTCTCATGCTTCCTGACATTGTGAAAAACAGTCACAGGTGAATAGTTTTCACTCAAATAGAAAAAAAATATGATGCCGGCATCAGTAAAGTAGATGTGCAGACAGCTGACACTCTAAACCAACATATGGATTTCGCTCTGTGGAAGCCTGGCGAACCAATGTCCCTTGACTGAAGTCTGTACATTGGTCAAGCTTTAGAGGGTAAGTAGAATGGGTAAAGTTGGTCAGGTGTAGCACAGTAGGAATCCGAAAGATGCTCACGGCCATCTTCAAGGGTGTTGCCTAATGTTCCGTCACCTCAGGCAGACGCAAAAGACCCTTCATTGTCTAAAAAAGATGTAATATTAGGGGAGTTAGTGAATAAGGTCTACCAGATGTCCTCCACTTGTGTGTGGAGGGAATGAGAGGCTTTGAGTGACCAAACAGAAAGTAGAATCTGTTCTCTTGTGCTGGATAGCACTGACTGACCATTGCTTGCAACCTTCAGTTTGATCTTGTTTTTACATTCCTCTCTAGACTGCTGCTCTTCCTTCCTTTTTACATTTTCAAATAGGATTCATATGGGTATATGATGAGGACTTTCCCTAAGCTACTGCCTACTAAATGCACACTTCTTAGATAGTTTGGCTGGTGATATAAATTTACAAGCCAACTAATAATAATAATAATAATAATAATAATGACAGTAATAATAATAGCTTCCTTTTCCCTGGAAGACTGCACTAATAAGGGTCTCAGTAATTTAGTGCAGAACTTTGTATGTGAGCAACCAATAAGCAAGTGAGTGATCACAGTCAAATGGCAAGAAAAGCTTTAAGGAAGCACTAGTGTTTCAAAGAAAAAAAAAAAGATAAAGAAACCAGTATTGTTCCCATGTTGCTTACCTGTGACACTCCAATTATAGTGGCATCTTTATCCAAATTCTAAACCTGCCTTTATGTTCCAGATCCTTCACTGCAATCTATAAAATTACTAAATCAAGACAGACTTTCAAAAATATAGCAGAAATAATGGTGGCCTGCCTAGAGACTCCATTATTCTGAAGAAGTTCACAGCAAACCAAATTTTAAACAAATTTTAGTCTAACATACTATCTATCTATCTATCTATCTATCTATCTATCTATCTATCTATCTATCTATCCACTGTTTACCCATCACTTTGCGATGATATGATGTCCACAAAGGGTGCATGACAATACAGGGAATCACAGCTCTGACAAACTGACAGGCATCTGTTATGGATAACGGTAAGATACTCAGTGATTTCTTCACAACTTAGCAAATTATTTTTACTGCTTGAGTCATAAATTCATGTTATCCCACTTAGGTTTCAGAAGTAGGAATCTTACCTGATTTTTTCAGCCATGTATAAATCAGGTTTATACCCGCTACATGTAATGCTTCCCTTTTTGAACATACCTATATAACATATGTGCTCCGCAAGACACCATACTTGGCCCTTTTCACTATACATTACTAATCTACTGTCCCATTTGAATAACTGTCACCTTGTTATGTATAATGACACAGTTGTTATGTTTGAACACAGCACTTCCTCAGAGTCCTTCACATTGCACCTTATCCATTATCTGTCCACATTCTAAGGTTGGATGACTCAAAACAAACTCCTAAACTCTTACAAAACCTTATCTATGCTGTTTGGTTCTAGCCTTAAACTCAGTGCCTACGTCACTAATCTGCTGGTAAAAAAATGGCATAGTACAATCTGCTGCGTACCTCTTATAAATCTATAAGTAATATCACCCTCTTACTGCTTCATCCTCATTACCATCAAGAGACCACCATATGGCAATGGAGAGCCTAATCTCTTCTCCAGAAGAAGGGACCTGGCCACACTGATTAATCTTCTCTCTCCCAGCCAGCTCTCTGTCATTCAGACTACTTATTAATTATATATCACCTGCTGCACAGGTAAGATACCTTGCCCATGTACTAGCTGGCATTTCCTGCCTTTACAGACAGCCAAATGGTGAGGCAATCATGTTGAGTCATTCCAATAATAGGAATAACAGAAATGACACATGATTGTTTACTATCTGTGTAATTCTGCTGTTCACTTTTATTGACACATCTAGAAGAAACATATCAAAGGAGTTATATTAATAACTAAGATTACATAGTAAATATTGTCTTTAAAATAAATGACATATGGCATGTGCAATAAAACAATATGAAGAGACACAGTGTACCAACTTTTAAATGTAATGTGTTGTGGTGCAAACAATTAACCAGTACACAAATACACATTGCACAGACTATGTTATATGGTATATACTGACTAACATGTAGATACATAACATGGACTGAAACGTATTTTTTTATACAGTGAACCAATAGGCAGGGACTCATGTCCCAGATCCACAGATTCTCTGCACAAAAGAATCAGCTGTAGTATGGAGCCCATTTTGGCTGCAGAACTGTTAGATGCATAATTCAAAAGGAGAATGATGTGCCTGGCATACATTCATTTTAATGCCACAATGAGTGATACATTTGACACAAAGCACTGAGAATGGAGGTTTATGTTCAAAGTGGGAGGTGTGGCATAGCAGTCTGAGCAACTGGAGAATTCTGCCAGCCTTCCCTGAGAAGTGTGCATCTGTGAAAAATAATAACTTGTGTGAAAGGCACTTACTGTGGGTAAGGGGCACTGAAAAACACTGTGTTTCACAGACAAGACTGTTGAGAAAGGGAGCATGTGTGCTATGCCAAAGACTCAGCTCTGTAAGTGGTCTGCACAAGTATGATTTAAACAAAGAATTTGTTGTAGAATTATGCCCTAAACTTAAGGGCAAGGCTTAGGGATTCTCATGAGGATGACCCAAGACACAATAGCATCAAAAAGTCTGGTATCCCCAGAACAGAAGAGGCTTTACAGCAGTTGGATGGGGGTAAATATCTAATGCTGACTTGACCAATGATTGCTGTTAGGTACTCATGACACCTGAAGCCAAAAGTCAGCAGTTATAGTAGCTAGTCTTGATTATAGTCAAGAATTCATAATACAGGTATACAAGTCTAACTATGGGGTGGAGGCTGCATTTATCCAGGTTTCATCAGAGATGGAACAGTTTCCAGATTGTGCATTTAAACCACAGACCTCAACTTACAGAGGAATAATATGTAGCCATAGAGAAGTGTGAGAACATAATCTGGACTTTAGAAATGTTGCCACTCTTTATTCTGTCTTGTCTTAGCTTGGAAGAAATTGGTGGCACATCTGTGAAAATATTTTGCCATTCTGCCCGTGTATTTTTTTAACATTTTTCTAACTTAGAGGAATTAGGTTCAATAGTCTTTAGTAAGAGATACCATGGATATTTATTAACCTGTATATCTTTATGTACATACTTTGTCCACTGTAACTGAATGTTATTTTAGTCTTCTATACACTTTCTTATTCCTCTGCATCTTTTCTTTCTAACTGTGCTGTTTTCCTTATTGTCTAAATAAGGTTTATTTATTCATTTTAAGTTCTTTTGGCCAGTCTTTATACTACGTGTATTACTGTTATTTACTATTTGAGAAGATTATTATAATTTACCACTGTAGGTTAACAAGCTGCGGCTCCTGTTTCCACTTAGCTAGACTGTTTGGGCCTATCGCCTGTGAACATATTAAAGCAAATAATTTCATATTTGGCTTATTCAAGATCAGGACATATTCAGTATGGTGGATGTACTAGTGTAGCAGCATGAAAGGTGTAGGGAACTGAAGAACTTTTAACTGGGTATTGTGTATATGTGCAAGAATGAAAATATCTTGTGTGAAAGGCTTTAATTGTGGGTAAGGTACACTGGAAAATACTATGGTTCATTGAGGGAGTGTTGAGGAAGGGGTCAAGGATTCTAGGCCACAGACTCAGCTCTGTAGATGGCCTATGTGCACTCTAAAGTTGAGGTGGATGTTGAAAGTTCATATCCAGGACAGCAGTGCATATTCACGTTATGATCTTGGGGCCAGATTGCATTTTGTGAATTGATTATTAAATTAGCCTTGTGTACATTTTGTTTCTTTTATTTTAGCCTGCAGAGTATTGGTGATGTAACTCAAGAGACCAACTCTTTACTGCCAGCTAGGACCTTTCTTTAGATTGGTGACACAGGTGCTATCTACCCATGACATTTTTAGTTGCAGAGGTGGGATTAAAATCCATCCATTAACCTGGTCATGCAGACTGTCCTTAGCAAACTGTAAAACCAGTCTGTATAACTGGATGGGTAAATCAAGTTTTCAACTAGGATATATGCAGAAAATCTACTTAGAAGGGGAATTTTTAGTATCCCACTAGTACTAGGTGAAGTGACTGCTTTTTGAAAATCTCCTTGGCTGAGATCTTCATAAAAACGTACAAAGCTTCTGATTTGTCCTTCAGAATATCTGAGCATTGGTACTCATTGCAAATATCAGTCTTTTGCATACACCTTGTAAACAGGAGATTCTCATGTCTTTTTACAGTTGATTTTGGCAAATAAGTGCCTGGAAGTGCTCCACGACTAAGGGTGTACCTAATGAACCATGACTAAGGGTGTATCTAGCCTCCTTGGGTCATCAGTCTATAGAGTTCATGCAGATCTTTCCTTCAGCAGTTCTGATCTGTCCACGTAACATTAAGAAAAAAGGGAGACAGGATACAGTAGAATAATGAAAGCTCCCCATCCCTGGCTGAAATACTATATAAGCTTATCCTGCACTGTCGAACATCTACTGCTGTGGTGAGTTGCTCACGCAACTAACTATGTCCAGTGGAATTGCTACTGTGGTGTTGTTCCTTATCCATAACATAGTACTAAAACAGCTGTAAAGAATTTCCTGGGGGTGGGGGTCTTAATTACACTTTGTAGAATGGTAGAAGCAAAACTCAGTCCTGTTTTGGAGTAGATATTCAATATGAAATGCTTGGAGTACTGTAAAACTTCAAGTCATGGTGTGTGCTACTAATGGCATCACAAAAGCCCTTAGCTAACATGTTTTAAAAGATTGCAGATATACTGGCTACTGTCCTAACTGGGTGTATTCTGAATGGGACACCAATGGCTTGTTGCTGGAATTCATTAAAAAATACAGTTCAGACATTTGAACATGGTCTGGTTGTACAGAAACTGATATACTTATTTTACCTTGCATAAAGGAGACAACGTGCTGGTTGAGTTACTAACATTTTTGATTCTGGTGATGTACTACTTGAGTTGCTTTTCGATACCTAGAAGAAACAAAATGCTTTCCTTTCTCCTTGGAAGTTTAGTAGAAAAGTGGATAGTAAACAGTCTGGTTGAGTGCTAGCTCAGGTATCACTTTTGGTCTAAAGGAGGGGTTGGTCCTAGGGCTTACTCTCTGTTTAGCAAAGACCACATATGGCTCCTTGTACACAGATGATGGTGACTCTGGCATGTTAATTTCGCAAACATCTAAGCAGTGGAGGGTAGTATCTCTTAGAATGATATTTTCTATGACATTTGTTCAGTCTGTTTTTTTGCTGAACTGTTATCTGGAAGTTGCAGTCTGTGGTCTTTAACACTGGTGGCACTAGTCAGCTGCAGCAGCAGCCACTGTCCTGAAGCAGAAGCTATTGTCTTGTAGCCCACCAAAGAGCCTGGTGTTTGCAGTCTGTGGTTACTAACACAGGAGCATTTGCTTGGGTAAAGGAATACAAAGGAGGATACATTTTGTTTCTACTGTCTTGTCTGTTACTTTTGGAACTGTTTTGTTAAGGGAGTTTTGTGGTAAATGGATTAATAGACAGTGGGCTTTGGCATTTTGGGACTGGAATTTTTGTAGCAGATGAATTTAAGGCTTTCTGCTCTTTTGTTGTTTGCCTGTACATATTACTTCACTAACTACTTGGTGAGATAATTTTGCTCACAGTCCCATAATTCCATTTGGTTTATTTTAATTGTGACCTGACTTTATGAACATTTTCCTTGGCCAGTGTCCATTTTAGGGAGGAATATATGTTCTGGTCTGCCTCTGTGAAAGAACAAGACCCAATGTGCTATTTTTGAAACAGCTATTTGTATTTTAACTATGACTTTTTATGTGTTACATAACACAGTTTGTGAAGTGCTAAGGTAGTTATGTACTATAATAAGCATGAACTTGAGCAAGACAAAAGTTTTACAGGAAAGAAGCTTCATGCCAATATCAGACTTTCAGTAACATAGTTAAGAGTTAATATCTCATGGAGAAGGCAGCAGTTTCCTAGGTAATTTTAATTCTAATGCCCTTCAAAAATTGCTTATTGCTTACCGAGTAGTGGGCTGACAAAGAAAGACATAATGGGACACAAAGACTCATAGATTTGCAGATTAATACTAGGCTAACTGCCCTTGTGGGCCATTTTAAGCCTAGTCAACCAATTACCCTATGTGAGAATCAAACCCTGCACCTTGTGTTTGTAAGGTAAACACCTTAATCATTATACCAGCCTCCACATGGAAGGATAACACACTGCTCTCAAGAAGTGCCCTACTAAAGAACACAGGATATGTGGCCCCATGGACTCCTTTGGGAACTGTCTCTGGATGCACAACAACTATAGATCATCTTCCACTTTGCCAAGTAAGATTTTCTCTTGCTTGGTATACTACGTACCTTTTCTCAGAAAGTCTGCCCTTGAAAGTATCATGCTCACAGACACTGATTTTCCATTTCTAATCCTGAACTTGGGCTATATAACTAAGGGAAACATGAAGTGAATTGAATTTGCACTTTAGGCTAACACACTCATTTTCTAAAACATATATTTATTCTCATATTTACAACTTTAACATTTTAGCTTGTTTTATTAAGTATTCTGTACCTAAACTATGTTTTAGTTTTGTATACATACAGACACAACAAAATATTTTACCAAATTACAGAAATTACACTTAAAAATCACACTTATAATTATCACCTTCCATTTTATGAACATGGAATTTAATTTTTTTTTTTCTGAGAACAGCATGTCTATGTCCCTGATCATGCTGAGAGGATCCACAAGGCAGTTAGAGTGCTGAGGTTTGGGTATAGCAATACTTCTTTGAATAAGGTCTTTAATAACATACTTTATGCTGGAGTCAG